>NC_143020.1:103196293-103358793 GCF_055824585.1 Amblyomma mixtum
CAGAAATCGAAGTAGTATACCTTGCAACATAAAAAAATAGCCTTCAATGGCGGTTAATGCAAAATAATCAGAAGAGGATTGAAAGTTTAAGAAAGGAGGTGGCCATTGGTAAGCTGAATAAATAAATAAATCTGTGTTGATTGGGCGGTATAATAAATTTCGAAAAGTGCCCAGTGATGTGTTTAGAGTTAGGAAAGTGTTCGTGTATTGCAGCAGTGCCCACAGCCTATGGGCTGCTGCCACCTGAGGAGGTGCGTATTTGATTTCTCCCTCGCGTTGGATTACACACGGGCAAAAACACGTTCAGCTTTGAGACGCTGAACTCACGGCACACTTACTCAAATAACCACCAGTCGGCCTTGCTCAGTGCATTATGGTGTTTGCAGCGCAATATGCGATATAGATGTAGCCAGGGTACGTTCCTGTGCGTAACCCAGCGTGTCGCACGGCACATCTTCTGCCCGGCCACGTAAGCAGCCGCTTGTGAATGAGCTCGTTGGCTGTGTTTCATCGTCACTGGGCTTGCCGTTTTCTAACTCGCATGTCCTCCACATCAAAAAAAAAAAAACTAGGCGACGATTTGATTTGGCCGAACCGAGTTAAACGTACCGAAAGCTGCGGTACGAAGCTGCCGGTTTTATGCAACTCTCGGTGGTGACGTCACACCCACACTCCGTTACGCCATAATTACGTGTAATCACGCGAAGGTCACGTGACTTCATCCACACCTTCACACCAAGTGTATGGTCAAGGGTGACAGGCCAAGCGCCATAACCACTGAACCTCGCGGCGGTTGATCCCGGCCGCAGCGGTCGAATTTCGATGGAGGCGAAATTCTAGAGGCCCGTGTGCTGCGGGATGTCAGTGCCCGTTCAAGAACCCCAGGTGGTTGAAATTTCCGGAGCCCTTCACTACGGCGACCCTCATAGCCTGAGTCACCTTGTGATGTTAACGAGCCCCCCGCCCAAAAAAAAAAAACAACAAAACAAACAAAAAGGGTCAAAGGCCAAGGCTCAAGGTCAAAGCGCAAGGCATAAGCGCATACCAACACCAGCCATAGCTCAGCCAAGGTTGTTAGCGCAGCACCTTAGTGTAGCTTTCGCAACAAAACGAACGTATGCAAAATAATTGCAGTCTGAGCTCTCCTTTCATAGCTGAAGCGATGTGTTCATCTAAGTTTTTGCAAGTAGGTGTCACGGCGGCCACAGTCTTGAAGTCTTTCTGCGGTCTCATGGACTCGCCAAATCTATTTGTTCTTGGCTCATACGGGGGTCAGTGTTGCATTGATGCCTTGATGAGTGCGACCATGGACTGTATAAGTTCTTGTGCGTATTATTGTGCTGTAATAGCCCCTATTAACAGCAATAGGTCGGCTTGCGCGTAATATTTCTTTATAATGTCTGCTGGTCTCCTCTCTATTATTCAGAAAAGTTACTGTAGCGTACCGTTATTGAAAGTTGAGCGCAACTGGAAAAGCTGTGTATCAATTTCCCTGAATATCTGGCACTTGGGGCTCTATGGTAGGTCTGGAAAAAAGCCAGATCAAGAAAATATTCCCTAAAAAATAAATTTGCCAGCGTCGCATGTCATTTTCAGTTCTTGGGCTCCGATTATTTTTCTAAATCAACGGAGCTGCAACGCTTGAAGCGGACTCTATTCAAAGTGTCCCAGTCTGCTTGGACAACAGACCAACGTCAACCGCGATGTTTACTTTTCACGATTCAGCAGGTCAATGACACCAGACTTTCTTTTAACCTGCAGACAGGATGGGTCAGCTATGCTCCAACCCCGAGTTTGTATAGCCTAGTTCATGTTTGTTAACTAGGAAGACATCGTCATTACACACAATGTCAAAAGCGAAAATAAAACGGTGCTCAGCACCACTTTCCGGTGAAAAGTCAGGCGAAACTTTCCGTTTTCGTTCTCGAAACTTTCAAGACGAACACACCCTTGCGCCAAGCTGTAGGACCGAGAGAAAGGCGTCTCCGGCGCGCGGCGATTCGCGGCCGAGCCGGGAGACCGCCGGGTGTGACATGAACAGCGGGATTACGCCGCCATTGGCCAGGTGGCGCCACATACCCGGGCGGTGCTAAACAGCACGGAAACTTGTACCGGCCGCGTTTTCAAAACCGCCATTTCAAGCGTGGTGGTAGGTGTTGTTCCGCAAGAGAATTCGGCACAGGTACCGTGCGGAAGCGGTGAGTTTTCCATTCTTTCTTTCACGGTTGTAGTGTGGTCACTGCACCAGATTCTACGACCAGCAGCCGCTGGTTACACCATGGGACATGTAAAGCGCGAATAACGACGCTCTGTACAAAGAACCGAGAAGAGCGAGCTGCGCTGTTCATTCAGGTTGACGTCTTTTCTCACGTGCGCTGTGCTCAAGTGATTGTCTTCACCGCAGAGGTGTTTTATGGTCTGACCGCTTTAAACCGTCATGTTAATCAGAGGACGGATTGCGCGGCTGCAGCTCGCGGACACATGTTAGTCGCGGACTCATGTTGATCGCGGACTCGTGTTAGTCGATGTTGTCGAAGCTACAGTGAACTAGAAGTATGTTGCTGAAGGCGTAGTGCATGAATACTAGTGCAGGCACTGTGAGCAACGAATTAATGCACCTAATAAATTCTTATGTGATGTGTAGATGCGAGAGCATTCCGTGTTTCTGCCACAACGTTGTCAACGCTAGGACCAATGAACCCATTGAACGCCGACGGCCTAAATTAGTGGCATTTGAGTAAATCAAATGGCGCAGTAATTGTTTCATTTCTCGGTGGACACCTGAACAGCACTGCTTGTTCCAGTGCCGCTTTTCTGCCGGAATGCCTGCCTGCCACGAGTTTCTGATAACGGCAGGTTTTCGCACAATGAGCCAAGTAATGCTCTCTCATTAGTATACGTCAAAACAGCACAGGAAAACAGTAGCTCTGTGCGGCGCAGCGTTGTAGTATAGCGCTTATTGCGTAACTATGTAGGATACAAGCATTGACAAAAAAAAAACAGTAGTTTGTATTAACACGTTTTGGCGGGCTAGTTGGTTAAGCATCTTGAATAAACAGCGCGAACGAAGACGAGCACAAAAGACAAGAAAACAAAAGACAGCGCTGTGTCGTCCGTTTTCTTGTCTTTTGTGCTCGTCTTCGTTCGCGCTGTTTATTCAAGAAGTAGTTTGTACAGTGAATCAAACAAGCCAGATGTATCAAAATTATTCTGCTTTTTATTTATTCTAATGATTATTGTTTATAGGCAAGGAGAAGATATGTTCTGATTTTTGTTTCGGAGGAATTCTGCTCGGTGGTCTCGAATGTGGGTATAGTCTTATAGCGCCCGGCGACGCTATAAAGCGCCGGCGCTAAGATCGGCGTTACAGCGCGCGCTAGAAAGAGAATAAAGATGGACCGCGCGTGCTCGGGGCGCACGCCCGGCACGGGCAGTTCGGAACTAGAAGCCTGCCACGCTGGTCGTCTCTCTCTGGTGCTCCGCTGCGACCCCGCTAATCCTCAACAGTGGTGACTCCGGCCTAAGACATGACCGACCCCAGCAACCTACCGCCCTCAGGCGGCCTTCCGCCTGACGCTACCTTGCGCCCACGGGACGTCGCAGCTCTCCAGCTCCGCCTACCAACATTCCGGCCGAAGTGTCCGCAGACCTGGTTCGCCCAAGTGGAAGCCGTCTTCCATCTGCACCACGTCACCTCGGAGGCATCTCGGTTTCGTCATTTGCTTTCCAACCTGCCTTCGGAGGTGGCTCAAGAGGTAGCGGACATCATCGCTGCACCCTTGGGCGATACCCCGTACCAGCGACTAAAGCAGGGCATCCTGGACCGCACCACGGCGTCCGAGAGTGCGCGCCTCCAGCAGCTGCTCACCTACGAAGAGCTTGGAGACCGCCGCCCCTCCCAGTTAATAGTATGCGGAAGCTCCTGGGCGAAACCAATGCAGACCCGAATGGCGCACTGTTGCGGCAGCTCTTCCTGCAACGCTTGCCGCAGTCGACCCACATCGTCTTGGCTGCTGCGGGCGACTTGACCCTTGACCGCCTCGCCCAGCTCGCTGATCGAGTCCACGACGCGACTTCTCCTTCCGTCGCCGCCCTCTCTTCTCCACCGGAGACCGCCGTCATTTCACGGTTAGAGGCCCGGATCGATCAGCTGGTCGCTTCTATCGATGCCCTTCGGACGTCCTCTCATGCCCCGCACGGTTTATCCTCAACACCTCGCCGCCGTTCGTCTTCCCCGAGTGGTCCGCACTCGTCCAGTCCTCGCCGTCCGCGTCTCTGCTGGTATCACCGAACTTTCCAGCACAATGCTCGCCGCTGCACTCCACCATGCAACTGGTCGGGAAACGCGCAGCGAGATCACTGACGGCGGCGTGTGACCTCGCTCTTCAACCTGGCCGCCTTTTCGTCGTCATGGATCGCATTTCTGGCCTGCGCTTCCTCATCGACACTGGTGCCGAAGTCAGCGTACTGCCGGCCTCCAAAGCAGACCGTGCTTCCAAGTCACATGGACCTACTCTTCGTGCGGCCAACTCAACCTCCATCGCAACGTATGGTCTCCGATCCCTCACTCTGGACATTGGCCTACGGCGCACGTTTCGATGGGTCTTCATCGTCGCCGATCTACATCAACCTATCCTCGGTTCAGACTTCCTGACGCATTTTGATCTGGACGTCAGCATGCGTCACCATCGTCTCATCGACAGCAAGACGCGCCTTTCCATCACTGGCGTTATATCAGCTGTCGCTTCCACTGGAATCCGAACTCTGCTTCCGTCATGCCCGTATGCTCAAGTCCTCGCAGACTTTCCCGAGGTCACGAAGCCTTGTAATCTACATCAGCCACCCAAGCACGGTATCACCCACCACATTGTCACGCGTGGTCCACCTGTCGCAGCTCGCCCGCGCCGCCTCTTTGGTGAGCGTCTGGCTATTGCAAAACGGGAATTCGACCACATGCTCCAGTTGGGTATTATTCGCCCTTCATCCAGTAGTTGGGCCTCACCACTCCATCTGGTGCCCAAGAAAGAACCGGGTGACTGGCGTCCGTGTGGCGACTACCGGGCTCTCAACGCTCACACGGTCCACGACAGCTATCCCCTTCCACACATCCAAGACTTCACTGGACATCTGGATGGCTGCAAGATCTTTAGTAAAGTGGACCTTGTCAAGGCGTACCACCAAATCCCTGTTGAGCCGGCCGATATTCCGAAGACGGCCATCACTACACCCTTCGGACTGTTTGAGTACGTGCGCATGCCTTTTGGGCTACGCAACGCAGCTCAAACTTTCCAAAGATTCATCGCTGAAGTGACGCGTGGTCTCCCGGCGGTATTCGCCTACATCGATGACATCCTCGTCGCGAGTCGTACTCCACAGGACCACGAGCGTCACCTCCGGGAACTCTTTCAACGCCTCCAAGAGTTTGGCTTGGTCGTCAATGCCCAGAAATGCGTCTTCGGCTCTTCTGAGCTCGAGTTCTTGGGCCACCACATCTCGGCGCTGGGAATTCGTCCATTGCCTTCTCACGTGCAGGCCGTTAAGGACCTTCCAGCACCAACTACCCTACGCAAGCTCCGTGAGTTCCTGGGCCTAGTGAATTTTTCACGGCGCTTTATCCCACATTGCGCCGAGCTTCTTCACCCCTTGACTGACCTTCTCCGCACCACGAAGTCCTCATCCTCTGCGATTTCCTGGTCTCCCGAAGCTCAGGCCGCTTTCACGGCTGCCAAACAAGCCCTCGCCGATTCAGTCGTCCTCATCCACCCTAGGACTTCCGCGCCCACTCGCATCATGGTGGATGCTTCCAGCGTGGCCATTGGCGTGGTGCTCCAGCAGAAGATTGACTCCGAGTGGCACCCACTGGGTTTCTTCTCTCGGAAGCTCCAGCCTGCTGAGACTCGCTACAGCGTATTTGGCCGTGAGCTGCTTGCTATCTACTCCACCATCCAGCACTATCGCCACTTCTTGGAGGGCCAGCCTTTTTACGTTCTCACGGACCATAAGCCTCTGGTGTATGTGTTCCGTACGAACTCTTCGAAGTACGTCTCCCGTGAACTTCGTCAGCTGGCCTACATATCGGAGTTCACAACCGATATTCGACATATCAAAGGCACCGACAACGAGGCAGCTGATGCACTTTCACGCATTTCCACCATCGGCGTGTCTCCACCTGCTGTGGACTGGCCATCGCTGGCGCGGGCACAGCTTGAAGACCCTGAGCTGCACGCCCTGCGTGACCACCCTCGAGCACTCCGTCTGCAGCTCGTGCCTCATCCGTTTGTGCCCGGATCACTCTGGTGCGACATATCATCGCCTCTACCGCGACCGTTCATCCCGGAGGCCTTTCGTCGTGCCATTTTCCATTCCCTTCACGACATCTGCCATCCTAGCATTCGGGCCACGCAGCGCCTCGTTACCCAGCGGTACGTCTGGCCGAACATTAACACCGACGTTCGCCAGTGGGCCCGCTCGTGCCTTGCTTGCCAGTCCACCAAAGTGACACGCCATACCAAGACTCCTCCTCAGTCTTTCCTGCCGCCTGGATCACGCTTTGACCATATTCATATCGACCTGGTTGGACCGCTTCCCCTTCTCAGGGCTACAAGTATATTCTGACGATGGTCGACCGCTTCACCCGTTGGCCCGAAGCCGTGCCCATTCCGGACATTACTGCGGAAACAGTTGCCAGAGCCTTCGTTTCGACGTGGGTTTCCCGCTTCGGCTGCCCCGGCATTGTTACCACGGATCGCGGCCGCCAGTTCGAATGCGCCCTCTTCACTTCGCTCACCCGGCTACTCGGCACTAAACACTGCCGCACCACATCGTACCATCCCTGTGCCAACGGCATGGTCGAGCGGTTCCATCGCCAGCTCAAGGCTGCCCTTACTGCGCGCCTGGATCGCGAGCACTGGGTAGATCACCTCCCTATGGTGCTCCTAGGCCTTCGCGCCGTTCTGCGTCGTGACCTTGGCTGTTCGGCGGCCGAACTCGTCTTCGGTACCTCCCTGCGGCTTCCCGGAGACTTGTTCGTACCTTCGGATCCCTCGTCCCAACCCCTGCAATACCTTCACCGCCTACAGGACTGTCTCCAGCACCTGCGCCTGCAGTGCCGCCTCGCTCAACTGCCCATCAAGTCTTTGTGCACCCGGACCTTGCTTCCTCGACGCACGTTTTTCTCAGGCGAGACGCTGTAAAGGCGCCTCTAACCCCTTCATACGATGGCCCGTACCGCGTCCTCACCCGGACGACAAAGTCAGCGACAATCCTGCTTGATGGTCGTCAAGAGGTCGTCTCCCTCGACCGACTCAAACCAGCGTACCTCGAGACACCTCCCCAGGAGCTCCCCTCAGATGTTGCCGGCACACCTGCAGACCTGCTTGCAGCTGTGGCTAATCCATCTCTGCCCCGTCGGCGCGTACATTTCGCCGTTCCGTCTAGGCGGGGGGCCCTATAGCGCCCGGCGACGCTATAAAGCGCCGGCGCTAAGATCGGCGTTACAGCGCGCGCTAGAAAGAGAATAAAGATGGACCGCGCGTGCTCGGGGCGCACGCCCGGCACGGGCAGTTCGGAACTAGAAGCCTGCCACGCTGGTCGTCTCTCTCTGGTGCTCCGCTGCGACCCCGCTAATCCTCAACAGTCTCACTGCCTGGGACTTGAATTGTATCCGACTGTAATGCTTATGCAGTCCTCGCTTGCTGGTTTTAATATCGCCTTTTTCTTGTATTATGAAAGCAGAGTCTGGCAACTGCGAAATGAAACTGGCACGGATATCCGCCTACGTTTAGAGAGAGATAGAAAAAGGAGAAGAACGGAGTCAGGGATGTTAACCACAAAGGTGTTCCTGTTGGCTACCGTGCACTGGGAAAGTGCTTTGCTTCCGCCTTGCGGCGTGAATTTTCGAAACTGATTTTCAATGAGACAGCAGCGCAGTTCCTTTATCGTCGAGTACCCGGAATCGTAGTGGTCTGATGCTTACGCATTCGCTACGACTTAAGACACTAGACGATAACGAAAATGTGAGGTTCTGCTGTCGTACTTTAGATTACGTTAGATTGGACCGCCTAATTGGCGTAGAATGTTCGGAGTGCTATCAAACGATTCAGCGCGTTACGGAGCATAAGATTACTAGTCGAATCAAAGCGTATCATAGGAATTCGCACCGACGACTTTTGGTTCTCTAAGCCTTGACTTCTTGAAACTTCAAATGTCCATAATTGACGTAGGACATCCGAAGCGTTGTCAAACGATTTGCCTTCTTGCGCTGTATATGTTGGCATAAAAAAATGCATATTCGGACATAACGAAAATTGTGTACCGGATATAGCGATTATGGCTAATGACTCAATATTCATTCGATATTGCTAACGCCCGATACCCATAAGCTGCCTCAGCGTATTGCTCTTTTTATTGCTGATTAAGCGCCCGTCCCGCCAAGAAAAATGTATTCGTTTATTTTGGTCGAAACGAACCCGACAAACTTCAAATCATGCTGCACTGTACCCTAGCGCAGCCGGCAGCGTCTTGACCCGCTGCCAAGTTCACCGGAGGAGGGGTTGGGCCTCATTGCCAGCGATCCCGCAAAAGTAAACACGCCGCGAAGCGCCTCGCGCCGTCGCATCTTGGTGCCCTCAAAATCAATGTACTGTGTACTGGGCCGACAGAGGCGCAAAAGTGAGGAACGAGCGAGATGTAATGCTCTAAAAGAGACGATTAATCGTTACTGTACCTATACGTCAAGACAATTTCGTTCTAAGCAGTGCTCACGAAACCTTCTAAAATTAGGAAATAAGAACAGAACCAAAAAAAATTACAACAGCGTGCGTTAATTTTTTCCCCCTTGTTTTTGTGTCCCCTGACCGCCCTTCTTTTCTCGTTTTTCCTTTCTCTTCTGACCAGCGTTTCTTTTTTTTACCCCTTTCAATAATCTGCTCCCAGCAGCTTCCAGCTATTTTCTCTGCCTACTTCTTCCCTTCTTTCTCTCATCGCCCGCTCCCCTCCGTTCGTTATCTCATATTTATCTCCTGGCCGCTTGGACCAGTGACCTCGGACGGGCTTCATCCACGTGACGGCCCACGGTGTGCTCCGTATAGCCCCTCACGCTGTGAATGGTTCATATTCACACTTTTACATTTTCTCCTCTATGCATGTCTATGAAGCTGTCTGCTTACGTATGTATATCTTGACACCAGATTTCTGCGTCTTCGCAGCCATGGAACGAATTGAACGTTTCGGAGACCCACACGCCCTCCTGGAAGTGGAGGACCACGTCGTTCTGAAGCTGGAGACGCCTTGGCCACGGGACGCTCCTCTTCCTCGAGGATGTTCCTTGGGGGACGACAGCGGCGCCCTGCTGGTGACCAACCGCCACTCCCTGGTTGCTGCAAGGAGAATTCTGCGCCGCACGAGGATATCGGGGGCTCTCTTCGCCGGATGCATCGCCTTCAACAGCTCGGAGTTTTTCGAGACCGTCGCGAGAGACATCCTCAGAGATGCTGAGGAGGTGTGCATTGTCCATAACAAGGACAAGGTCTGGAAGCTAGTTAGCATGTTCCCGAACGCCGAGGTTCTCGCCCTACCTCACGACTTTGTCACGCACGCCGTGGAGTTTGACGAGCCTTGCAGGGACCATCGGGCACCCCTGGTCGAGTCCTCGCAGTTGAGACAACTGGTGGGAAGCGTCGAGGGTGCGCACGACGATTATCTTATTCTGTCTGTGGAAACAGTTCGAGCAATCCTGCTGACTTGTCCGCTGGTATGTCCCATTGTTGCTGCTGTGTGCATGATCTTGACTCCGATCGAAATTCATTAATTGTGGTGGTACTCGGCAAAGTAACATCGATAATGGATAGCTGAAGGGGAGATGAGCATGCCGAGTCCAGTCGCAATTAAAACAGATGGCTTAAAATGTGGATATTAGGCATAGCATGTCTTGCTGTATCTAGAACAAATGGGCTAAACATAGGGATATTCAGCATTGCATGACTTGCGTTGTAAAATCTCAAGTTTCTGCACAATTTCGTCCCTCAGAGGCCCGCGTACTGTGCGATGTCAGTGCACGTTAAAGAACCCCAGGTGGTCTAAATTTCCAGTGCCCTTCACTACGGCGTCCCTCATAGCGTGACTTCCTTTGGGACCTTAAACCCCCAATAAAACAGACAAACAAGTGCTGCCGATAGCGGGCAAATGTTCTGAACACTGCAGTATCTCTACGACTCGCACTTCACAACGGTATGTGAAAAACTGATGTATTTTCACGTCTTGTGTAGCAGCTTCGCGCGGATGTTCTTGGGTGGGTATGCCAAGAATTCCGGCGCAGTGAGATTGTGAAACTTTCAACAGACCCAACCTTAAGTATAGTGTCTCCTTATGCAGCCTCTATCGAAATGCGCTTGGTCCTCCCATGTATCGAGCCAGACCTCGAGCAAAGAACATATAATCCACTGTATCTACGGAGGACGGTATCTGTGTCGGGTTCACGAGACGCACGCAGCCACTGGCGTAGACAGATATGTCATCCGCAAAAGCTTTGGGAACACTGCGGCGACTCGCATTGGAGCAATACGAAAGCAAAACGTCCACGTACTATATCGACGTCCGTGGCTGTTCTGACGTTCGTGTGTTATATCGAGGTCCATGACTGTTGTGACGTAAAAGTGTGTTTATCGCGTTTAATTAATTAATTACATCTCATCAACCAATTTTTCCCCACAGCAACATTTTATCACACACTATATGTCACAATTACACATTTATCTTCAGAGAACGACGCAATCGTGAGTACAAAATTGCGGACATGTTTTGCTGACGCGACAGCCATATAATACGCTCACATTAATAAAATGATGATAAAGCTGGCAGATCTTTGTTCGTCCGCGTATGGTCTACAGAAACTCTTTTTTCTGTGTAACTGAGCTTTATTTCTTAAGTTGAACTAGCTCGCCTATAGATATGTACCTCTGCACTCACGTCCACAGATGCTGGACAGAAGATGGTTGCCCGGAAAGAGCTAACAGTTCGCGACTTCCCTCCGCCTCGCAATTTGCACTTGTCTCTGCGAACTTTCCACTAAAGCAACTTCAAGACTACCCTTGCCACTCTAGAGAGATAGAGAGAGAAAACTTTATTTACACAGGAATTCGGGGCACGCCCCAGGGTCCCCGCACGATCCCACTGCACTCAAGTGTTTATGTTCCCAAGGTCCATAACACTGGCAGCCCTGCCGGTTGCGATGGGCTGCACGGCCGGGTCCTCCGAGCGCAGCAGGGTCTCCCAGTCCTCCCAGGTATTGAGGTTCTCTAGGTCGCGCGGGGGAGGGTCCGCGGGGCAGAGGGAAATGATGTGGAGGGAAGAGGCGAAGGGTTCCGGGCATAGAGTGCATGCCGGAGTGGGGAAGGAGGGATGATAGTGGGCTAGGTTAAGGGGTGAAGGGAGAGTGTGTGTCCGTAGTCTGCGCCAGAGAGTTGCGTGTTTGTTATCTAGGCAGGGGTGGGGCGGGGGCTAGAGCTGGCGTGAGGCTCCGTAGGCTTGCGTCAGCTCGCTAAAAGTGTGCACGCTCTCCTTCGTGAATCCCCGATCCGAGTCCACCTGAGCCCGGTTTAAAGAACCTCGGGCTAAAAGGTTGGCGGCCTCGTTTCTGGGATTCCCGGAGTGCTCGGGCACCCATATCAGCTCCACTTGGCGGGGAGGGGGTGCATTGGGCGAGTCCAGTATGCCAAATGCAGGGACATGGACACGGCCTCGAGCAAAATTTAGGATCGCAGTTTTAGAATCACTTAAAATGTACCGGGCTTCCGTGCGGGTGATAGCAAGTGCAATGGCGGCTTCCTCTGCAGCTTCTGGGGAGGTGTCTGGAGGGAGAGGTAGTGTGAGGAGGGCGGAAAAAGAGGAGTCCATCACAGCTGCTGTCGCTTCATCATCCGTGCAGGCAGCGTCCACCCATACGGCGTCCGGCTCGGGGCCGTACGCTCGATGGAGTGCCTACGCACGGGCTCTGCGGCGCTGCTCATGGTGGGACGGCTGCATATTCCTCGGGAGCGGCCTGATGATGAGGTCTTGGTGAAGGGATCGTGGGATGGCGAGGAGGGTTGGGTCGTTGGCCGGTATTTTGATTCCGCGGGTGTCCGGGATATACCGATCTGTGGGGGTTTGTGTGAGCCTGATGTATTGGGCCTGTCGGTGGGCCTGCACCCGTTCCCCGATCGTATTGTGGAGGCCCAGGCCTAGTAATCTGTCTGTGGGTGTGTTGAGGGGAAGGTGAAGTGCTACCTTGAATGCCTTGCGAATCAAAGCATCCAAAGCGTCTATGTCATGTTGTACGGGAGTCATAGAGGCATGAAGGAGCGCGACCTATGTCGCCACTCTAGATTATCTCTTTGAAATTTTCACTGAAGCAAATCTAAGTTGCCTGAATTTCTGTGATGTGTCATTCCGGTTAATGTATGGGGTAATGCACATGTTTCAGTTCGTCATACAATTTATAATGCCTCTGTGATGGTTTTCTTAATAGCAGGCACCTTGTAGCAGTCTCTCCGTTATTATTTCACGGGTATAAAAAGAAATGGTTATGTGAATGTAAAACAAGTTAGGGGCGGTCGGTCAGAATGATGCGGAGCAATTGCGATGAGTTTTTCTTTCACTCGCCAATCTGTTCTAATTCTCATTCTAATTCAAGTCTAATTCCTTTTTTTCGATCACTAATCTATTCTAATTTTGATCTAATCCAACTTTTATTCGTTTCTTATTACAGATATAATGTAATCGCTCCTTTTGTTCATTTGGGCTTAGTCACTGGTAGTCAGATCCATTTCTGCTGAGAGTCATTCTTAGTCCGGCTTCTCCCTGCTCTCCCCTACAAGTGAAGAGGGGGATTTCCTTCTCTCCACCTGCCAACCGTGACAAGAAGAGAGAGAGAGAAATCCTGCTAAGCACCACCTGCTTCTTGCCATGGTTGACAGACACCGATGCCGGACAGTTTTCGCCTCCATCGCCTTCTTAATCCCGGGCCACAAAACCCGCGTCCGCCTTTGCGACGACGCTGGTTAGACAGAAAAAAAACCATCGCAGGAGCTGACGAAATCTCAGAGATGTCATCACTTGCTGACCTCAGTGCGGTGGCATTATTCCTTATTGCGTTCACCAACATTTTGAGCAACCATTCGTCTTAAAGCATTCCGCGTCGTGTCGCACCATATCTATTTGCATATAGCTTACATGTTTCAGTGAAGTTGTAGGCTAGCTTGCGACTGGCGTTCGGACCAATGAATTCAATTCCATGGTTTCTGATACTGCATTTTCTATTGAGGTGTGGTTGAGGTGTCCACCGAAATGTCGATATGTGTAGTTGCGGGCTAACTTGCACCAGCCGCAGTGGCTCAGTGGCTAGCGCGCTCGGCTCCTGATCCGGAGCACCAGGGTTCGAACCCGACCGAGGCCGCAGCGTTTCGATGGAGGCGAAACACGAAAGGCGCCCGTGTGCTGTATGATGTCAGCGCACGTTAAAGAACCCCAGGCGGTCGAAAGTATTCCGGAGCTCTCCACTACGGCACCCCTTTCTTCCCTTCTTCTCTCGTATCTCCTTTGTCGCTTCCCTTGCGGAGCGGTTAGGTGTCCCCCGAAATGTGAGACAGACACTGCGCCATTTCCGCATAGGCCACGGGCATCTACAATTTCGCCTCCATAGAAATTCGACCCCCGCGGCCGGGATCGAACCCGCGTCTTTCGACACAGTAGTCGAGCACCATAGCCACTGAGCCACCGCGGCGGCTCCCAATTATCAATTTCTAGCTTCCGACACAAACTCAAAATTTGTAGCCGCCGCGATGGCTCAGTGGTTATGGTGCTCGGCTACTGACCCAAAAGACGCGGGTTCGATCCCTTTTCAATTTGTAACTTGAGACAGGGGTTTAGACTGATGACATGTGCACATTCAGTTGCATGCTTTAAGGCTCCTTTGAGGTGTCCATCGAGATGTCGAGATTTGAGCGCTTCTGCGCCCTTTCCTTTCCTGAAAAGCCATGCTTTCTAATTCTTCCACGTAAGCAGACTTAAGTGCCCTCAGAATTGTCTTCTGTTCTCATTCGCATAACACTCCCCACTCTTCGTCCCTAACCTACATCTGCCCAGTTGTGCCGCATTGACTCCGTCCACATCCTGGAGGCTTCCGTGAAGCAGGGATGCCCAGCCGCGCCTGCCGTGCGGTCGGAAATGAGTGGTTTCACCCATTTCTCTCTGATCGCTGCGCCGGTCTCTTACCGCTCTGGGCAAGAAGGCATGGCGACCGTGGAAGACATCTTTCGTGCAGCCAGGACCTACAGGCACGTGGAACACTTGCTGGTACGTGCATCCCATCTTCCCGCATTAGTGTACAGCCTTTAACCCCGATTTTAAAGGCGCACCCCCCTCCCCCCTTTGCAGGTGGTCATCACATCCCGGGAAGCACTGGCTGCCGTCTCATCTTTTCGAAACCTTCGCAGTCTGTCGCTGCAGGTGGGACCTCCACTCCACTACACTGAGGTCAATTCGACGCTTCAGCAGGTCTTGAAGACATGGCCTCAGCTGGAGAAACTATCCTTGATGTTCTTCAGTGGCCTGCGGCTCCCTGCCATAGCAAGGCTTTGTCCACATCTCAAGAGCCTAATCCTAGTGGATTGCGAAGGACCCATGGACGAAGTCGCGTTGGGACTCGATGCTTTCCCCAGCCTCGAAGTCGTCAAGTTAGGCATGGGACTGTCAGGGCTGTGTTTCGAGTCACTGTTGGTGTCCACCAGCGGTAGGCTGCGCCAGTTGCACCTGCTCAGTGAAGGGGGTGCCTCATATTTCCTGAAGCTCTGCATGCTTCACCGTGGTCGCATCTCGTTTCCGCGTCTCCAAGAACTGACTCTGAGTACGGATCTGACGGTGCGCAAGTTGGGACTGGAGCCCGAAGACTTGCACCACGTGATGAGGGCCTTGCCCGCGCTCCGCGGCCTGGTGACGGACAGCTACGAAGTGAGGCTCTTCTTCGAGAACTACAGCGTTCCGCGCGACCGTGTCTCTCTATCGTGGTGTACGTGCGTTCATTGCGCGGCACATGACAAGCTCTACTACCACCGCAGAGCCGTGGAGAACCTATTTTCTTCAGTGCTTCGTAGCACGAACACTGAAGGCAGGGTTTCCTAAAGCAGTATCTATTGTCTGTTTTTCCTCTTTGTAATGATGCGCAAGAGACTCGCGCTATTCGCCTGCGAATTGTACGTTTATAATAAAACTTTAGCGAAGCACTCACGACACTGTGCGTGCATCAATTCAAAAACATTCATGCAGTTATGGCGCGCGGGTGTGACGTCACCACTCCTACCGAAAGTCGGCAGTCAGTTTCGGTACAGTGAACTTGAATCAGCGGTGGCTCGTGTTGACTTGCTATGGCTTGTTGCGGATTCTGTTGTATTATGGATTTGATTGTGGATATTTCTAGATTGGATTATAGACTTTGGATGTGTATTGGCCAGTATTTCGATAGTTATGGACTCTTTTGGCCAGTTAGCGAGTGTATCGATTTTTATGCGGCTAGTGTTGTATTGGCTATGGATCTGTCTTGTCGGACGAACGCCACTGAGCTATGAGCCATGAAATGCTTTCGCAGTAATATATCATTGAATTTCTTCTCTCACTCGGCCTTCGTCAAGAGCTGCAGTGACAATTGAAAACGCAACAATATTATAGCACTCCACCGCGGCTCATACGAGCTATGCTTTGATATCACATCTTTCTCTTTTTCCTACCGGGAGCGTCACGAGAGAATAAATTCAATCAAAAATTATTTGATAGTCGTAAGCGAATACTACTAGGCAATGCAAACATACTAATAACTTAAACTTCATTATAAGCTATAGAGACGCAACCAGAATTTAGTGTATGTACCGCTTTATGGTTTCATAGATGTCTAGTCGGCGTTGAAAATCGGCTTCTTCACTTGTGGAAAAGGCGTTTTCAAATTCAAACTCATTTCTGAAACAGGAAAGAAAGGCAAGAAAGAAACAACTTTTTTCTTATTAGAAAAGGAATGGGGGCAGTCACTGTATCGAAGTGGATTTCATTTTTCGACTGTCTAAAAACAGGACGAAATGCATGAGAAACAGGTGCAAGTATACGGTGTGACACCTCCAACTTTATTTCTTATGGGACACGCTTATATCATGCTGACAATTCTCACAGCATAAACCAGCAAGTGCGCCTAAAAGGAAGAAACTGCCTTCATACGGTGAGTCCCAGTATGAAAAGGGGCTTGTTTTAAACCTCACTGCTGACACAGTGTTGGACATTTTAAGTTCTCTGCTCCAATAGCCACAGATGGTTGAGTGGATCAGAAGGAGAACGTTTTAGTTTCGAAGCGAAAGCTTCACTTTAAAGGTTTCATGATTGCTTGCTTTCAGTCTAGGATTATATTTTTGCTTTGAAAACCACTACAGCGTGCATCGGAGAACGATTGGAGAGCAGTCGGCATCGTCGGTGCCAGGTAACAGGCGCGTTTATAGTCTGACGTGCTCGGCGCGCTGGCAAGCGTCGCTCGCGGTCAGTCGCGCTATGCCGGTTTCGCTACGCCACACGAAATGCGAACCCCTCGATAGTTCGGCGCTGCGCGCCGTCGGCGGCTCTCTTCGGAGCATGCGCAGAACGATCGCTGTCGCGCGGGCCGTCTGCATTCCGTTCGCGCCATTTTCTTCGCTGCCTCATCTGTTTTACCGTATTCACGGCAACGTGGGAGGTGCACCATATGCCCTGCAGCCGTATACTTAATGCGCCCTTACCACGACATACAACTGAATGACACAGAAAGGGTGTTTAACTATTGGTTGTCAAGGGCACGCCATTGCGTTGAACTGGCCATGGCAGCCGCTCAGCGTCAGAAGCCTGGGAATTCGAGACGCCATTGCAGAGTAGTTCATGTCCCCAAAGGGTTCCTTGCCATGGCAACTGAGGGTAGTCAGGCAATGCTAATGCACAACATGAAGGTGTTGCCTCTCCGTCTGTAAACAGCGTTCATTTCCATGCAAAGCAAGCAGAAGTCTTACGTCAGCTCAAAATGTGACTTTACTTTGCAACTTTATGATCACTCAGTTCAGGATTATACATGGATTGCACCAGTGGCATATCACACGTGTGTTGCAGCGGTTCTTGTAACATTTGTGTTTCCGCCACAGCTTCTGGCATTCCCTAACTACAAATGGAAACGAGGAAAAAAAATTCGATCAGACATTACGGTGCATGCAGCAAGTGGTATACTTCGACCAGGAACCGTATACGAATGAACCCGAAAGCAGCAGTCGTAAACAGCTCGCCTGTGGAGAGCCCGCTGATTTGCCGTATCTGTTCCCAGGCGCTCTCATTGTCCTGTTCGTCCCTGCAATCGGGTCGTTTGGTGTCACACACACACGGGGGTGTCGTTTTACGGCTTCGATAAACCTCTGAGTCACGCTGCAGTCCGACGCAAGTTCAACGTCTGAGCCGCCGGCGCCACTCATGTTGGTCGTGCAGGCGTCTGCCATTTTTCTCTGTGCGATGCATCGTGGGTCGACGCAGTGGGCGGCGCCGGCGCGCGAGTCTAGCTGGAGCCGAATCTGCGCCAGGTTCGTCGGGTCGCGCTGGCAGCCGCCGGTTACGAACGGCGCGAGCGCGCGTTACGTCGGACTATATTCACGCTTGTAGTGCATTTCATACGTTCATGCTGCGAGCACGCGGGTTGAAGTCCACGTCACATGGACGCTCTAGGCTGGACTTAACAACACACCTTTAATACGTGAACTCAGGGCTGAAGTAGAACAAAATGGCTGAAAATTCTGCAGCGCGACACACACGTCACAAAACTTGGCCGCGGTTTAGCTCTGGTTAAACCTGGAGTGACGCGAGAGCTCCGCCGAGCCGCGTACTTACACAGCTGCGACACCTTTCCGCCACTCAACACAGCGCATGCGCACAGCTGTTAAAGTTCGGTTTTGCCGGCGAGCCGCTTCGCCGGCAGCAGCCGCTGCTCCCCACCACGTGAGACACCGGCTCAAGGGGCACGTGCCACGCTGAAAGCTCGTGGCGTCGTGTAGCTCTCGCTACAAAACAATATACGTAGGCTGCTGCGCACGTACGCAGCTTTAGCCAAATATCAGCCTAGCTTGTTAGCGAAGGAGATTGTGTAGGAAGGCTATAAAGTAACACTAAGCGAGATGAACTCGCACTTCCATTTTATGAACTGTGGCACGTGGCGCCATCTACCGGTTGGCACGGACTTTGCACCAACCAGCTGCTATCTCCTCTCGCTTGCCGACTGCGGCAGATGCCACAATAATCCGCCAGCTGCCAATGAAACTGGTCACGTTTCGGAAACGTGCATGCAAGGCTTCGCTACACGCTTTCATTAGAATGCGTTCAGAAGCTTGTGCATCTGCCGCATGTGCATGTGAAACTTGTTCATGCGCATCGTGCTGCGCGTAGTGCCGCATCCAGCGACAGTGATTTCGAGTCCAGTATGGACTAACTTAAAGGTCAGTTTTCATGTTCCGTTGCTGGGCGCAACGGAACAAGAAGTTAGTTCCACAAATATGAGACTTATATGTGCGTACTTGCTTGAACTTCGGAGCATTATTATTCCGTTTTCGTCATGTTTTGCAGTAGTTCCAATTTTTCAAGGAAAAAAAAGCCCTGAAAATAAACGTTTTTTTTTTTCAAGCCATTCAAAGTTTCCTGATATCTTACATATCTAGTTGTGATGCGCACGTTTATAAAATTCATTAACTAATATAACGAGGAAATAAACCGGATATAGCGAAGGTGCCTGTAAATAGCAATAGTTGTGCAAAATCCCTGATGTAGATGGCGCTGCTTGGGTCATAGAAGTGGTTTTCCAAAAACATTCGCTGATGTTTGGATTTGGCCTTCTTCACGTTTGCTGAGCACATCGATGTAAACATTTGAAGCTCCCGTAGCTAGCGCTCTCAATTCGAACACTGAGGCAGTGTTGGCAGAGAATTTTTTCAACCTTGACGCTAATAGCAGTCGTCCAGCGCAGCTTAGCTGAAGCTTCCACAAACGTCCCGTGCTCCAATCTACAGCGTTACAAAACATCTTTAGTGAAACGTCGCTGTCCATGACGGGCGAGCTTCCATGGCGAGCGAGCGTCTACACGTAACAAGCGATGCACACCTCTCGGTGGACAGCAATTCATGCTCAGGACAGGCGATAACGCAATTATTGAAAAAAAATAAACGTAATCCACCTCAGAATGGGAGTGTGCATTTCCAGAGTCGCCAAGAAAATCAAGCTCACCCAGAATGAACGCATAGTTCCATTACGGCCGTAATTCACGGGCTAAGAGATATTTCCATCTACATTGCAGCGCACACACTTGCAAAAAACAGCAGACAGCTCGCGCGGAGCGGATTGCCATCATGGGTTTCTCATCGACTAAGTAAGAGCCAAAAAACATTAGTGATCACTGCGGCATTGGCATTGGAGAAATGCGTAGGCGTGACGTCACACCAAGACAACGACGTAACAGTTCCACACTTTTCACGCCAACTGAGACTCGTGACCAGAAGTCGAGACCTTCAAACCGGAAGTCGATCATCACTTATCCGTACCTGACCGATAGCCCAATAGTCTTAATAAAGTTCCATCAATATGCCATCTGAGTTTTTAAACTTCGCGCCACGCTTCGTTTTCAAAATTGGCTCCACGCGTTGACTCCGCCCGCAGTTCCGGTCACGAGGTGCCACACTTCCGGCGTTTTGAAATTTGGCGCCACTTTAACTGCGGCCCCGCCCACTTTTTGGGCACATTAGACTCTAATTACTTAATTAACCCACCTCAACCCCTTGATTTCCCGTACGAGATTTTTTGATGCTCTATCTGATGGTACCATTCTTTTCGCATGAACCCATTCGTGCGGACAAGCACGTGATGACACGAAACCGCCCATTTTTTCGACAATTTTAGCTTTAATTAATGAACTAATTAACCCAACTGAACCCGCCAATCGCATAAACCAATTCGTTTGGAGGCAATCGTGCGGAGAATCTCGTGATGACTGCATTTTCCACGCGTTATTAACAGCGCGGCGCAGACATAAGCGGTATATGATAAGTCGAGAGTCCGATGGTTTCCGCGGCTTACAACGCCGCTCACAAACGAGGATAGGAAGTTCGTCTGTGCGCAGATATTCTGCTCTACACACACCGCTCTGCTTCTAGAGGTTTAGGAGACCAAATAAATAAAACACCATCGCGTAGACTTACCACGAGGGGACGATTAAGCTGCATTTCGTTTGGAAACGTATTCCGCGGGAGATAGCGCCGACAACACCAGCCATAACACATCCGCGCACATAGTTGCCACCACACAATGATTTTCTGCTGTCATCGGCGTAAAGCACGGAGCAAAACCCCGTTTCACGGGCGTATATTTACTATTCGCACGCTAGTGGTGTGCAACATGTTCTGGTGTGCAAGACTACATAGGAAAATTTGTTAATAAGCTTTAATTCTCCACTCACACTTCAAAACCGTAATGTTTTCGCGAAAACAAAACCGAAACCCTACTGTTGATGTGCGCCGTGTCTTCCACTGATTAGTAGGTGGCACACTTTTCGAATAATGAAACAGTTCTGTTCGCATAACTGACATCCACCGTTTCGGCCAATCACGGTGTGTCAAACTAGTGTTTGAGGGTACTACTTTACCATCTCATGTTAAAGTGGGTTTTGAGAGGCACCCAGTGCGTCCTTATGTGCCCCGACCGGTGCAGTGCCGAAAATGCCAGAAGATTGGACATGTAAGTGCTGCGTGTACGAGCACTAAAGCATGTCCGCGTTGTGGTGGCGTGCACGAGGGACCTACATGTGCGATTGAGCCTCCAGTTTGTGCCAACTGCAAAGGTCCTCATGAGGCAACGTCTAGGGAATGTCCGAAGGTGAAAACAGAGATGAAGATCTTGAAGAAAATGGTGAGAGACCATTCTACTCACCGAGAAGCAGCAATCGCGGTACGTCGCTCCAGGAGGAGGACACGAAACCGGCAGAAGAAATTGAGCTCAGTAAATGACGTGTCAATACATCAGGAGGACCGAGACCACTCTGCCGCGCAGAAGCCACCGCCTCCAGCTCCGCAAGAGCCAAGACTGTCAACCACCCAGGAGGACTCCGCAGAGTGGCCACCTCTACCATCGCGTACTGTAAGCTCTGTGACACGTCCGCCTGTGCGTCCGCCGGATGTGTCTACAACAGATGATCAAATCAGGGCGATGCTGAAACAGCTGATAGGCACCTTACGGCTGATAATTGCTGGAGTGGACACGCCAATTGCTAAGGCTGCTGTCCAAATTTTAGACGCTATTGAACCGGTGCTTGCCACCCTTTAATAGCAGTCAAAAATTATGGCTCTACCGTCGTCAGCACCCTCACTACAGGAAAGAATCTCTCGATCGGCAGTATTACAATGGAATGCTCGAGGTCTGCGAGGCCGCCTAGCAGATTTCAGGCAGAGGATTTTCAAGTACCGATTTCCAGTGCTTGTAATATGTGAGCCTAATATCACATCTCCTTTTCGACTGTCTGGTTATGAAAGTTTCCTCTCTGAAGCGGCTGGGCATTTGAGCAAGGTACTACTATGCGTCCGTCGTGACCTCACTTACATTCGGCATCAAATTCCTGGGGGCAGTAGCAACGAGTATGTTGCAATCACTGTGACTCTGAATGGGCGCACAATCTCTATTATAGGTGGCTACATACCACCAAGGGGTCGATTTGATGCCCTACGACTACAATCGCTACTCGACAGCGTTTCGGAGCCCCATATAATAGTAGGAGATTTCAATGCGCATCACCACGGCTGGGGAAGCGCCATTACGAACGTTCGAGGACGGGATATCGCCACGTTCATGGACAATGCAGGTCTTGTTTTGCTCAATGATGGCAAGCCGACATTTCTACGAGGGACTACCTACAGCAGCTGCCTGGACCTTGCATTTGTATCCAGGCGCCTCTCATCGTTCGCAACGTGGTGTGCTGATATTGAAACTTATGGAAGTGACCACATACCAACGTATGTGCAGCTACGGTGGTTTCACCGTCTTCCAAATGCCAAAATACGTTGCACCGACTGGAGTGCTTTCCGCATTGCTCTAGAAGAAACCTGTGGTAACCTCGCTGATCCAACAGATGTGGAACAGCGTATTATTTCGGCCATGCAAGATACAACGCGCAACATCTCAGCGCCCAATTCCACAGCTCCAGTGGATGTGATCTACGCGCAGCTTCGGGCGATTCGTCGGCGCGCAGAAAGAAAATACCGGAGGACAAAAGATGTCTCGGATCTCCGGGCCTCTCGACGTGCCCAGAAGCAAATACAGCGCTATTTGGAGAACCTAGGCAAACAACGGTGGCGGTCATTTTGCAGCAGATTGGATCCCCGCAAACCACTCTCCAAAATCTGGCACGTCGTTCGAGCACTTCCGACATTTCCCCAGCAGAAACACCCTTTCCGTGCATTGGCACTTTATGAAAGACGGCAAGAACTAGAGGTGGCAGAGGATTTCTGTTCGAGAATTGCCGGAAGCGCTTCTTCACCTCGGCAGCATCGATGTGCTCCGACCACGATGGACGATCGACTGGACATCCCCTTCACAATTCAAGAACTGAAAGCGGCTCTTTCTGCTTGTACGCATCCTTCGTCCCCAGGACCTGATGGAATAACATACAATGCGCTTCGTCATCTAGGCCCACAGGTAATGCAAGCCCTCTTAACATTGTTCAACCACTCTTGGGCCTCTGCCACTGTTCCACAGCAGTGGAAAAGAAGCCGCATTGTGGCCTTGCTCAAACCAGGGAAATCGCCACTCGACTTAGCATCCTACAGACCAGTAGCTCTGGCAAGTTGTATTGGCAAGACGATGGAGCGTATGGTGCTAACCCGTCTAGAATGGTTCCTTGAAAAACGTGAACTGTACCCTTCCACAATGACGGGTTTCCGCAAAGGCCGGTCTGCCATCGACAGTGTAATTGATCTCGTGTCAACGGTAGAACATGAAAAACGCCGTCACAGGTTGACTGCTGCTCTTTTCCTCGACATCAAGGGCGCATTCGATAATGTTCAGCATGATGCAGTACTAAATGCACTCGATGAATGTGGCATAGGCGGACGTCTACACAATTGGATTGCAAGCTATTTGACAAACCGGACAGTCTACATGGAGACTCTTGAAGGAGACACAGCAGATCTTCATGTTGCTTGTGGTGTTCCTCAGGGAGGAGTGCTTAGTCCAACGTTGTTCAATCTCGTGCTCATTGGCCTTTTCAAACAACTGCCGAAGACTGTTTCGATATCCGCCTACGCAGACGATATTTGCATATGGACATCAAGTGTCACGCGTCCCCAAGTGCAAGCAAGATTGCAGCGTTCGGTTTCCATTACGTCTGCGTACTTGCGCCGTCAGGGGCTTGCACTTTCGCCAACTAAAAGCGTAGCATTGGCTTTCACACGCAAGTTAATGGCGTGGTATCCGGTCACAATCGACGGGCAAATTGTTCCATACGTAACACATCACAAATTCTTAGGTGTTACGATAGACCGTGACCTGTCCTGGACGAAGCACATTTCTGTGCTCAAGAAAAAGCTCGACAGCTTTGCAAGCATTGTGCGGTGTATGGCAGGAAAATGTCGGGGTCCCTCTGAGCGATCTTTACTACATGTGTACCAGGCGCTGGTAGTCGGTCTTCTCAGATACAGTGCACCCGTTCTGTCGGGAGTCAGACTATCAGGCCTGCATGTGCTTGAAAGCACGCAGGCTCGTGCATTAAGAGTATGCTTGGGTTTGCCATGTAAAACTTCTACATGGGGCACATTTTATGAGGCCCGAGCCTGCCCAGCACGAATTTATTTTCAACAGGAGCCACTTCGTGTGCATTTGCGGCATCTGACCAGGCATCGTCATCACCCCCTGACCAACATTAGTGCGGCGCGTCCAGATGCAGCCTTTTCCAGAGCCCTTAGGATGCAGCGCAATGCGGTGCCTTCGAACTACGCGCCACACCAGGTTGCGGAGGTGCCACTTTGGGCAGTACCAAAACCATCTATACGGACAACAATCCCAGGGATAACAAAGAAGACGCACATTCCAACAGTCGGACTGAAACAGCTGGCGCTGTCATACATTACATCTATGTATACTAACACCCAGCATGTTTTCGTGGACGGATCCGTGACGACCACTTCTTCAGCTGCAGCGGTGATAGTGCCAGGAAATGCCTCATGTCACCGTTTCAGGCTCATGCACAAAACGTCCTCTACGGCAACCGAATTGGCAGCCATACGAGAAGCCGTCCTTTATATTGGTCACCAGCCAGCGCAGCAATGGACTATATTCTGCGACTCGAGATCGGCATTGCAGGTCGTACAAACTTATCTAAAACCAAGGGCATGCGAGCAGCTGGTTCAACAAATTGTGGTTTTGTTAGCCGAAGCTTTCCACCGCGGCCATATCATAAAGTTTCAATGGATACCGAGCCATTGCGGCATAGCGGGAAACGAGCGTGCTGACGCCGAGGCTCGGATGGCACATAGTGATGGTGCTTTCATTGAGATAGCCTTTTCTAGATCAGACATTGGAGCCTTGTTGGCGCATTTAATGCAAGCGGCAATGCAGTCGCACTGGCATGATTCGAGTCATCAACAGGACCGCGTCTGTAAGCTTGACGCTGGCTCACGATTACATTTGCCATCTATGGTGGTGCGACGTCATGGGACTTTACTCCACCGGCTACGGCTTGGCGTTGCCTACACCAAACACTATCTTCGCAAGATCGGCATCGAAAGTAACCCAAATTGTGCACAGTGCCACACTCCAGAGACTATTGGACACCTTCTTTGCGAGTGCCCGAACTATACTGATGAAAGAACAACATTGGAGGCGACCGTGAAACGACTGGACTCTCGCCCTCTCTCTGAGGAAACTCTTCTGGGCGCCAGGACGAGACGTTCTGATTGGTGCCGTGTGACAAAGGCCCTGCTCAACTTTTTGTGTGAAACAGGCCTGGATACTCGTCTGTGACCGCCTGTGCACAACCTACATGGTTAATGACATGTGTCGGTGTTTGTATTGCTGACACCAGTTTTATGAGTTTTATGTGCGTCTACTCACCGCGATGCGAGTGCCAGCCAGTGTGGTGTGTGTGGTGTGTGTGTGTGTGTGTAGACATCACCCGAGAAACTCATTGTATTATGCCATCATCAGCCTTCATTCGCACTTTCCTTTTCCTCCTCTTCCCTTTCCCCTGTGTGGAGTAGCAGGCCAGGGCCATACCACCGGCCGACCTCTCCACCTTTCCCTCATTAAAATTCCTTTCTCTTTCTCTCTCTCTAAACAGTTTGCATAGGATAAATTCTAGGAAAACGAAGGCGACGGATCTGTGCTGACGTGTGTCGCATGGGCTCCCGCCTCGAAGCCACCTTTAGGCGGAGAGAGTCAGCCCTCGGGCTCGAATCTTTCGGAAGACATCCGAACCGTCGACCTGCGCCTGCCGAAACCGGATTTCGCCAACCTAAGGACGCCTATTAGGCCAATTGCCGGCCGTTTGTCGCCTAGCCATCGAGCTAGGCCTAGCTCGCTACCTCACCGCCGAGAACTGAGCGCCCAGGCACCCGCAATGATGGAATACGCCACGTGGTTTCTCATGAGTCAGAGTCAAAGAGTACAGATTCAAACGAAACGTATTAAAGGCATCAGAAGCAGCGCTGCGCGTTCGGTACTTGTGTTCGTCTGTCCTTTCGCACTGTGGCTACCCTTATCGCAGCAAGTGCGTCTAACTCCTGTGCTACTGCACCTCAAGGAAGATGGGCCATCTACATGGGCGTCCGGAGGGGGGGGGGGGGGGGGGGGCAAGGGGGGGCGGCTGCACCCCCCTGGAAAATCACGCACTCGAACCGTGAGTGATGGCCGCACGCCAGGGGCGGTGGTGCGCTCAGCCAAAAGGGTAAAAGCAGCCCCGCTTCGACGCTTGGTCACATCTGCGAAATGCCGCGTCCGGGCGCGCGTCGTTCCGCCGTTTTCAAACCACGCCACCGCCAGCTCTGCTGAAGGACGACCTGTTGCAGACATGCAGCGGCACCGGCGAGCATGTGTTTCGAGCCGTCTTGAGATGGGTGTCTGTTTCTTTGATCTCTAGAGAGATAGCGACACGGAGGCAGACAGTGCACAGGGCACAGGTCGCTCGCTATAATCATGATACGTTCGTACGCCGGCCACCGATGAATTCTTGAGGGGGGAAGGACAAATCAGCCGTGTCCACCCCCGCTTTGTCGGGCTGCTCAGGGGCAAGCGGGCGACGAGTTGGCGCCGCCGCCGCGCGCTGTCTCCTCCGATCCACGGGAGAGCTCGGTGCGGTAGAAGCGCCGCTTTCAGAACCTTCGGCAAAGGGGATTAGCTGCTTTTGTTCACGGCGACGCAGTCTCCAGAGGCGCCCCCACACCAGCGTTCCTTGCGTCTTCTCCGAAAACCAGCGCCTTTGGTCAACGCAGCCCGATGGCGCCTGCCTGGCTCGCCTGTCACCTCTGGCTGGGCCTCAAATCACAACAGCGCCCATGTACTGTGCGTGTCAGTGCATGGTAAAGAGACCCAGGTGGTCGACATTATCCGAAACTCTGTACTACTCCGTCCCTCATAGCCTGAGTCGTTTTGGGGCTCTGAACCCCATAAAAGCACAAAAACAAATTTTCCGGCCGAATTAGTTGCGGGTGTCCCTTCCCCTCGGAAGCCGCGCGGCGTTCCTTACACCCCAAAAGTGCGCATTCGTGGATATTGTGGCAAGTAAGCCCTTGCACGTGTGCGCACCTCTGTGTTTGTGCTTCGGTGTTTTTAGTGGCGGGTTGTCAACGAAGGTGAGAACAACCAAGACAGCGGACGAGAAAACGACGAGCGGCGAGCAGTGTGTGTGCGGTTGCTCGACTGTGCGGATGCGCGAGCAAGATGGAGCGAGGTGTATGAAGCTGCGAGCGTGCATTTATCTTGTAAATAAGTTTTCGTTGTATATATAGTCATCTTTTGTTTTCAACGTACTCGTTCAACCATTTTTCCAATCAATATATATGATGACTGTGCACTGAGAGCGTGTAATGAAGCACAGAAATGAATTTATCACCCGTGTAACTACGCAATTCGCCCAGAAAAATCCGAGGCGCCTACAGTTGCTGTTCAAGGAAGACTGACTGAGTGACTGTAGTTGCGTGTTTGTGAACATATTGCGCTGTGTGCTGGTCATCAATTCGGGTGAGTCGAGAACCCGTATGCAGTAAGACTGAGCACTTCGAGTATTGATAGTATCTTTTTGCATTTTTATTAATTTTAATTGTTTCTTTGTTGATAAACTCCAATGTATCTCTACAATCCGGGCTTTAATTTGCTGCTTGTAATTTTCTTTCATGTGTGTATTTTACTTATTTTTTATTTATATATAAATAAATAAATTTACTCCGCAAACAGTGCCTTTTCGCTACGAATATACCCCCCCCCCCCCTCCGGCGCCAACAACCAATGGGCCCCCCCCTGCAAAAAATTCTGCGGACGCCCTTGGCCATCTATACTCCATCTTAGTAGTTCCTTGCAGCCCTACCAAAGCTGCGAAGAGTGCACAGGCGACGTTCCGACGGTGCAAAATGTAGTGCCAAGATTAAATACGGATATAGACATATGCGATAGCGTGCTTTAAATTGCCCATCCGCCAAACGCTATTTCATATCGAGACGTACGCTCGCGTACGTTAATGCGTTAAGAATGTGTCTACCGAGCGATGCACAGCAGCTCAGCACTCTAACCTCTGAGACCATTTTTCCACCCGTCTAGAGACCATCCACCTAAACAGGCGTCCACCAGCCCCATAAAGGCCGATTTACACGACGGACCGTTCGCCCGCGGCCCGCGCACTACGTGTTCATGCGTCAGCACATTTAGAGGCGCGCTGCCGGCCGTGAGAGGCCGCGGCAGCGCGCCTCTAAATGTGCTGACGCATGAACACGTAGTGCGCGGGCCGCGGGCGAACGGTCCGTCATGTGAATCGGCCTTTATGGGGCTGGTGGGTCACTTAAGACGCACATAAACACTCACTTTCCCCAATCTCCGCCACTTACACCGGATCCGCCGAATATTATACGCAGATACATGTCTCCAGTGGGGTGATATTCCTAAGTTCACACACATTGCATGGATATGCCCAGCTTAAACCAACCACTTAAAGCTGTCAAACGTGGCGCAGGAGCATTGGGAGGTGACGATGGCCAGCGGCATCCTGGAAGACCAGGAGGTGGTAGTCGCCATCGCCAAAGCGTCGGCCGGAGCCACAGGGGTCTTGGACGGAGACCACCTGGTTTTGTTCAATCACCTCCTTCTTTGCTCTCAATAAATGATCCTTCCTTCCTTCCTTCCTTCCTTCCTTCCTTCCTTCCTTCCTTCCTTCCTTCCTTCCTTCCTTCCTTCCTTCCTATGGGAAGCATCGCGACTGATCGACTGATAGTATCAAAGAGCTGACATCTGTGTAGAGGTAAAAAGATATGTTTTCTTTCTCGTCGTCCACTGTGGGCGAACAAGTGATACTGGAAGCTGCATTGTGACCACACGGTATGAAAGCCCCCACTCCGAACAGAAAATGAGCCGAGGTATCACATGTCTCATATGCCTAAAGTCAGGCTGCAATGAAACACACTCGTGAAACTTCCCGGGTAAACGCGATCGACGTAGGGCGGGACCACAGGTATCAAATTTTTCAGAGGCACCACAATCTGGTTTACTTAAGATTTATTGCAAATTAGGAGAACCCGGGAACTCCGGCTTTCAAAACATTAAACTAATGTGTACACCGACGGTTCCAATCAAAGAACAAAGGCTAATCGAAGTTATCTAAAACAGGTGTGAAAAGTGGGAATTACTGTGGTTATTCTGTCTCTTGCGTCTTTTGTGACAGTAATAAGATAGGTAAGAGAAGCTGTTCTTTTTTTTTTTCAGCCGACAATGAAAATCATGGAAGGGTAGCTCTGGCGGCTGCACGAGCCGCATAGCGGTCAACTCTTGCACCTGAGGGCGCTGTTTCCCCACAGCTACACGCGCTCCACGAATGCTGCCTCCAGAAGAAGCTGAAGACGGCTACGATGGAAGCTAGGCCTCCGGGAGAAGACCCACTTTCCCCCGTTGACGGCGGTCGCCCCGCGACTCGCACTCCCATCCTGCGAAGTAAGCGCCTGCAATCGGCAGGCACCTGCCTCGACTGCGCATGCGGGGTCGCTGTGCCCACAGCCATCGCCGCGCTGGCCTGGTTCGCTGTCCACTGGTCCGCCAAGCGGATCAGCAGGAGTGACCCCGGGACGACGTTCTGCTGCTCCAGCGAGGCAGCCACGCTGTTCGCCGCCATCGACAACAAGCAGCAGCCCTGCACAGATTTCTTCGCGTACATCTGCAAGAACGCCCTCGAGGACGGCCTCGTACAGCGTGACGTGGCACGCGACTTGCTGGTAAGGCATTTGCGCACGGGGACTACACTTGCTAAAATGTGTAGGGAAATCCTCCAAGGTAGAGTAGGTAAGTAACAAGGGAGTAATTACTCATTGACGAGGACCAGGGCAATTTTTTTTAACTGTGAAAGAAAGCCGTATAGCTTTCCTATGTAGCCGTTTGGCTGCGCTCGGGTGGATGTCGGTAATTAATTGCTCCCTTAGTACAAATCTACTCTACCTTGGGGGATTCCCCTAAACATTTGACCAACAGAGTTCCCACTTCGAGTTATTGATCAATTCGCTCTCGCCCTACTTTAAGCTTGCCGTCCCGGTTAGCTCAGTTGGTAGGGCGACTGCTCCGGTGAAGCGGTGGTCCCGGGTTCGAACCCCGGACCAGGACGAATTTTTCATTAACTACGATGTTCCTGAGAAAGCTGTAGAGCTTTCCTTTGTAGCCGTTTGGCTGCGCTCGGGTGGATGTCAATGAGTAATTACTCCCTTATTACGGAGACTACACTTCTTGAATGAACGCAGCAGCAAGAAAAACGGAGACGAAATAGGCACATATAGGACAGGACGAATGCTGCACTTCCGACTGATTTTTAGTTGGAAGTCCAGCATTCGTCCTGTCGTATGTGTGCATTTCGTCCCCGTTTTTTTCTTGCTGCTACGTTTCTTCAAGATGGATCAATGCCAACTGACCCAAACTTCAATGCTTTTACTACACATCTAGATTCAACGAGGGTACACAAGCAAACAAAAAAGAGCAAAAACTAAAATTGGACACAACTCAAGAACGCAGCGGGTTTCCCCGCTCAAAGGACCGCCTTCCAGCCAATGGCTTTGGCCGATTATCATGAGCCTGCTAGCGTGACAATGCAGGGAGCGCCGTCACAATGCAGAGGGGGTCCCTTTTTTTGTCCGTCCTTTTTTCGTGTGCGCTGCTAACACCTACATCATGAAAAACCAACTAGCCCAAGAAAAGACGTTTCGTGTCTATCCCCGTACATAGAGGAAAGAGGAAGAAAGCCAGGTGAGCGGATGAGACTAAGAAGTTTGTGGGGGTAAGGTGGCCGTAGATGGCACAAGAGTAGGTGGAGAGTTATGAGGTAGCCCTTTATCCTGAAGTGGGTGTAGTTAATTAGCCTGGTAACTGTGATTTAGAAATTTTAATTTTTCTGCGCACCGCCTGCGGCATACTCGGTAGTTCGCCAACATGAAATGCAGAAAGCGAGTTCCCTGCTTGTGTTAGTTGGCAAGTTCAGGAGCTGTTCTGGAGTGCTTAAGCGCCCGAGTTCAAAACTTACGCTGTACTTCACTCCAAGCCGCCATTTCGAAGCCGTTGTTCGCGAACGTACTACGGTCACACGACCTTAGTTTACCAATCTCAACTAGCGCCCATTTCTTTAACCACAAAGGTTAAGTTTTAATTTCCTACCAAAATGAACTCGGTGGTTTTCTCATTTGGCATACAGTAAGGTTGGCAAGGACCTTTTTTACCCCGGGCAGTTTCGCGGAAGTACTGGACAGTGCCCTTCCCGATTGATATCAGTCAACCATAACATGTATGGACGTCTCATCAACAGACTAAAAAGCTGCTACAAACAGGAACGTCTGTGCGCTGCGGAATGAAAGGTCCAATTGTTGAGACACGTGGCAAACGAAAACACTATCTTCGGTTTAGCATTTCTCAACCTTGCCCTTTTGTTTGTACTGCGCTGCCTACAAAACACCACACAAAAGATTGCTTTTGGCGTCTATGTTCTTGATCTCCACTACATGCCCCTTACCTCAGTGAATGACCCAATGATGTAACGCGAGTGACCTTAAGGGGCCCTGTTTCGGTAGAGGTCGGTTCCTGCAGCGCATCTGTGTAAGTTTCTTAACAGACCTTTAATGAGGCACTTGGCTCTGGGCCACTGTTTTCTCTTTGTAGTGGGACATCACCTCTGGCATCATCAAGGACACCCAGGACTACGGCAGTGAGGCTGCAGCCGCACTCCACACCCTTTACACATCATGCGTCAAAGAGATATGGCAGGAGGACCTGCGAGCCAGGGACATTGCGGCGGCCGTGCTAGAAATCGCCAACAGCACCACGCGAGCGAGTGGCGAAAGCTTACTTCGCTTGGCCCTTGCAGTGGATAAGCGGTACCACCTGCCGTTCATCTTCGAAGTAAGGAGCTTACCCGGCGAAACAACCCGGCTCACGTTCGCTAGGGGGACACCTCGAGTCGCCGACCACAAACGTAAATGCGATGCTTCCTGCTACGGCGTCACGCTCTCCGTCCTTAATTCGCACTTTGACACTAATTACACCAGTGAGGACATCTCGAAGTGGGAACAGCAATTGCCTCCTAATGTCCGAAGACGAACGTCCGCGTCTTTGAGAGAGATTAGCGAAGCTTTGGACCATCTAGAGCCGTCCCAACTCAAAGCCATACTCCTCGAGTACTTTATAGATGTTGAACGCGTGAATACAATCTTGGCCATAGATAAAAATAGCCTCTTTGCGGACATTCGGCTTCTGATAGACGCGCAGAATCAGCCGTTGGCGTTGTTCTACTTGTTGCTTCTTGTCGCTCTCGAAGCCATGAGCTACATTCAACAGGGCAGCACGCTAAGTTCACCTAATATGCGTAGCGAGGAAGTCTGCCATAGTCACGTGCACCTCAACTTCCACCTATGGCGCATTACGTACGTGGCGTCGCTAGCGAGTCCCGCTAAAGACAACCAGCTGCACAACATCTTCGAGGCCACGCGGCGACGATTAATTGACTATGGCCCACTTCGGCGGTTGGTGGCGGCCGGAAACGACACTCAGCACTTCCGGTCAATAGTCGGCAACATAAAGCTCGTGCTGCCTGGCGACCTGGTCTTCCGGGAACCAGCCGTGCCGCACATGACCTCCCGGGGCTTCGCCCGGAACTTCTTCTTGGCTCTGAACTTCGAGTTCGAAGCTAAGAAGGAGACGGCGCGACGAGGTGTGCCCTGGTTTCGAGACAATCCCGACAACAGAGCTGCGGACCGCGTGTTCTTTGCGGATGGGACCACTCTGTACGTGTCATCTCTGGGCTACAGATGGCTGAGTTCCTCTACCGTCGACCCGCTTTTCGCCGACGCTGCCGTGATTGCGAGTCGCATGGCCGCCATGCTCTGGATTAAACTAGTCGGCTGGAAGGGCTGGTCACGAGAGACAAAGGCGGCCCTACAATCGCACAGGTGATGTATATTACTCGGACGTTAATTCCGAAAAAAAAACAATCGCTGCGTGCAAGAACGCTGAAAGAAAGGGTTCTTCTACGGATCAGGCTGTTTTTGTTACGGCTTCCATCACATTCGAGATGAAATTTGGGCTATTCCTTGCATGCTAGAACGTCAAAGCCGTCGCGCTGGCTCAGTGGTTATGGCGCTCGGCTCCTGAACCGAAAGACGCGGGTTATATCCCGGCCGCGCCGGTCAAATTTCGATGGAGGCGAAATTCTACAGACACGCGTACTGTGCGATGTCTGCCAATATCCCTCAAGAGATTGCCAATATCCCTCAAGAGAAAAGTATACAACCGCTGTATCTACCGGTACTCACTTATGGGCAGAAACGTGAAGGCTAACAAAGAGCGTTCAGCTTAAGTCAAGGAGAACGCAGCGAGCTATGGAAAGAAAAATGATAGGTATAACGTTAAGAGATCGGAAGCGGGCGGAGTGGATGAGAGAACAAAGGCGCGTTAATGACATCCTAGTTGAAATCAGGAAGAAGTGGGCTTGGGCAGGGCAGTTAATGCGAAGGCAAGATAGCCGCTGGTCCTTAAGGGTAACGGAGTGGATTCCAAGTGAAGGCAAGCGTTGCAGGGGGCCTCAGAAAATTAGCTGGGCGGATGAGATTAAAAAATTTGCTGGAATACGGTGGCCGCAACTGGCGAAGGAGAGGGTTACTTGGAGAGACATGGGAGCGGCCTTTACCCTTCATTGGGCGTAGTTAGGCTGATGATGATGAAGATGATGCGGTCAAACCGTTCGAATCATGAACGAGACGACAGCGGTCTGTCACCGGAATGGTTAGGATTTCCTTCAGCTGACAGTGGACCGAGCAAGCAGTACTTGAGAGAAGACTTTTAAGTGCTACTAAACAACCGAATTCGGGAACAAAAAAAAAACGAATGCTGATAATGCACTCGAAATGTACACAAGCAAGGTTATTGATGATTTTACTCGACAAGGAATCGTGTAGTGAGTAGGCTTATACCCAATGGGCATTGGAACTCTTTCGGACGTCCCGCGGACGTCATGAACGTCCGCTGTACATCTATGGGAGTTTTAATGTCCATTGGGTAGTCACTCATTGGCAGTAACGGGAAGGTGCTGCTGACAGCAAACCGTGGAAAATTGAGTGAAGTATGCGCATGTTTCACTCTTTTAAGGTTATCTCTGTCGATGCTTTTCATGCAGGGAATGCGTGCTGAGCGCCTCACGCGCAAAGTACCTCGTATCCGTGCACCCCGTGGTGGAGCTCAAGATGGGGCTACAAGTCGCCGCCATTGTCGGGGCTGCAGGTAGTGCCCATGGCGAGGCCGCCACACCAGTGGCCGCCAGAGCTAGCTGGTACACGATGCAGGACGCCTGGAGCCTCTACCGGATGTCGGAAGCCCAGTACTTCTACACCCGCTTCGCCTACTACCGTTGCAGCACCTCATCGCAGGCTAGAGCCTTAGTGAACGAACTTGTAAGGGGCAACATTGACTGCGCTACAGCGTTTCAGTGCCCGCGCAACAAGTACGTGGTTGAACAAGGTGACTGCGTGAACATTACTGTGCAGAATAGTTGACACTGATTGATGTGAGCGTGAGGTTGTTAAGGACCTAAGCGCCTTGTTATGTTGGTGGATCTTTTTGAGTGCCCACCCTGTAAGTCGTTTTTTTTTTGTCTTCTTTGGAGAGGATCTAGGTCACTTTGCAGATGTTTGACCACACTTTAGATATAGAGAATCGTATGATTATCTAATTGCTCTTTTTCAGTTATCTATGCTGCTTACGATTATTCAGCTTTATTTTTTGTTTTACATTTACGAGGCATCTCCAATTTGTTATATCTACAAAGGTTTATTCAGACAATGGTACACTTCTCGTCACGAGCCCTTTGAGGTTGCTAGAAAAACGTATCTGCTTACGCGGTCAACCGCACGACGGAATATTGCAGCATGCAGTTTCCGTAAATCAGGAGTGTGAAAATAACTCTCCATTTAATTTAAGATTTGTCATTTTTTTTTCAATACAGCTATTCTCACGAGTCAGCTTTAGTGATCAGCTTTCTTATGAGGCTTCAAATATGTCGAATAAAATTTCCCGCGTTTGCAATGTTCATGTGCTGTCAAATTCTGCTCTGTAACCTTCCGCTGGCTAAGGACGTCCAGAATCTGAGCCTTCCAGTGAAGCTCACCCTTGTTCCTTAAATAACTTTTATTCGCGCTGGCTTTCAGGGCTCGTTTTTTAGTCGCAGGTACTACTGGACCTTATGTGGCTTCAGTAATGCAGGTTACACGTAAGATGGAAAGGACATATTCAGCCTTGCAGTAGATCTGGTTTTTAGGGATAGTGTAAGCAAAACTGACGCCCCTGCTATAGAGAGGAGCAAGAGAAGACTGGTGTATTTCCCCACAGCGCAGATAATCAACCTAATATAGGAAAAGTATTGGCAGAGGCCGATCCTACTAAGAACTAGTATAAAACCATCGATTTATATAATTATAGTAATAATAATACTAATATCTATTTACAATAATTCATAGTACCCCCCGCCGCGGTGGCTCAGTGGTTATGGTGCTCGGCTGCTGACCCGAAAGACGCGGGTTCGATCCCGGCCGCGGCGGCTGAATTTTGATGGAGGCGAAATTCTAGAGGCCCGTGTGCTGTACGATGTCAGTGCACGTTAGAGAACCCCAGGTGGTCGAAATTTCCGGAGCCCTCCACTACGGCGTCTCTCATAGCCTGAGTCGCTTTGGGACGTTAAACCCATAAACCAAACCAAACCAGTTTATAATACCCTGTTTCGATTCCCTACTCGACCAATTTTAACTTGGGCTTATTTATTTTTTTATTTTATTTATTTACATGTAGCATCAATATACCATCCCTTTAACTGGTTGCATGGTTACTAGCAAAGTACAACTGGCCCTGTTTGAAATTCGCGCACTGTGACGTCAATAACCATTTGGACCAATTGAGAGCGTGCCATTTCTGTCGACAACTCCTGCTTAAAACGGTGAGGCATTAAAGGCTTCAGCAATAATATTTTAGTATTTACCTGCCTTATCTCTCTATCAGTGCGCATGCTTACCGCTTGCGCACTTTCGGGGCGCGGTACGCGTCATGCTAAATGTCTCTAATGCCGCTTTTAGCAAAAATGGGCGGCTAAAATTTAAGGCAGAGAGTAAGGAGCACGCATACAAAACACTGACACAAAACACGCCATGACCAAAAGCACAAAGCTGGATTTGGTGCTTGGGAAGGAGTTTCCACTGTCTTTTAGTCCATGTTTTTTAGTCACATTAGTCAATGATGTGTTTAGAATTGGAAAAGTTTCCGTTTATTGCAGCAGTGCCCACAGCCTATGGGCTGCCGCCACTTCAGGAGGTGCGTATTTAATTTCTCCCTCGCGTTGGATTACACACGGATTACAATAACCACCAGTCGGCCTTGCTCAGTCCATTATGGTGTTTGCAGCGCAATATGCGATATAGATGTACACCTTCTGCACGCGTAAGCAACCGCTTGTGAATGAGCTCGTTCGCTGTGTTTCTTCGTCACTGGGCTTGTCGTTCTCTAACTCGCATGTCCTCCATATCAGAAAAAAAAATTAGGCGGCGATTCGACTTGGCCGAACCCAGTTAACCATACCGAAAGCTCCGGCGCGAAGATCTCGGTTATATACAACTCTCCATGGTGACGTCACACTCCATCACGCCATAATCACGTGGTATCACGCGAAGGTCACGTGACTTCTTCCATACCTTCACACCAACTGTATGGTCAAGGGTGAAAGGCCAAGCGCCATAACCACTGATCCACGCGGCGGTTGATCCCGGCCGCAGCGGTCGAATTTCGATGAAGGCGAAATTCTAGAGGTCCGTGTGCTGCGGGATGTCAGTGCCCGTTCAAGAACCCCAGGTGGCTGAAATTTCCGGAGCCCTTCACTACGGCGACCCTCATAGCCTGAGTCGCTTTGAACGTAACACCCCCCCCCCCCCCCCCCATAAAGAAAAGCAACTACACAAAAAACATAAAAGGGTCAAAGGGCAAGGCACAAGCGTATAGCAACACCAGCCATAGCTCAGCCAAGGTAATTCAAGGTCGGCGGTTAGTCACGCGATGTGTGAGTTGGGTACCTTAGTACAGCTTTCGCTACAAAACGAACGTACGCCAAATGATTGCAGTCTGAGCTCTCCTTTCATAGCTGAAGCGATGTGTTCATCTAAATTTTTGCAAGTAGGTGTCACGGCGGCCACAGTTTTCAAGTCTTTCTGCGGTCTCGTGAACTCAACAAATCTATTTGTTCTTGGCTCACGCTGGCGTCAGTGTTGCATATTAATTGATGCGTTGAAGAGTGCGACCATGTCCTGTACAAGTTCTTGTGCGTATTATTGCACTGTAATAACCCCTATTGCTTAACAGCAATAGGTCGGCTTGCGCGTAATATTTCTTTATAACGTCTATGCTGGTCTTCAATCTATTATTCACAAAAGTTACTGTAGCGTACCGTTATTGAAAGTTGGGCGCAACTGGAAAAGCTGTGCATCAATTTCCCTGAATATCTGGCACTTGGGGCTCTATGGTAGGCCTGGAAAAAAGCCAGATCAAGAAATTTCCTAAAAAATAAATTCGCCAGCGTCGCATGTCATTTGCAGTCCTTGGGCTCCGATTATTTTTCTAAATCAACGGAGCTTCAACGCTTGAAGCGGACTGCTATTCAAATTGTCCCAGTCTGCTTGGACAACAGACCAACGTCAACCGCGATGTTTACTTTTTCACGATTCAGCATGTCAATAACACCAGACGTGCTCTGTAACCTGCAGACAGGATGGGTCAGCTATGCTCCAACCCCGAGTTTGTATAGCCTTGTTCATGTTCGTTGACTAGGAAGACATCGTCATTGCACATAATATCAAAAGGGGAAATAAAACAGTGCTCGACACCACTTTCCGGTGATAAGTCAGGCGAAACTTTCGATTTTCCTTCATGAAACTTTCAAGACGAAAGTAAAACACCCTTGCGCCAAGCTGTAGGACGGCGAGAAAGGGGTCTCAGGCGCGCGCCGCTCCGCGTCCGAGCCGGGAGACCGTCGGGTGTGACATGAACAGCGGGATTGCGACGCCATTGGACAGATGGCGCCACATACCCTGGCGGTGCTAAACAGCACGGAAACTTGTACCGGCCGCGTTCTCCAAACCGCCATTTCAAGCGTGGTCGTAAGTGTCGTTCCGCAAGAGACTTCGGCACAGGTACCGTGCGGAAGCGGTGAGTTTTCAATTCTTTCTTTCACGGTTGTACTGTGGTCACCGCACCAATTCTACGACCAGCAGGCGCTTGTTACACCATGGGACATGTAAAGCGCGAATAACGGCGCTCCGTACAAAGAACCGAGTAGAGCAAGCTGCGCTGTTCATGCAGGTTGACGTCTTTTCTCACGTGCGCTGTGCTCCTCATGTGATTGTCTTCACCGCAGAGGAGTTTTATGGTCTGACAGCTTTAAACCGCCATGCGAACTCGTGTTAGTCGCGGACTCATGTTGATCGCGGACTCGTGTTAGTCGATGTTGTCGAAGCTAGAGTTAACTAGAAGTGTGTTGCTAAAGGCGTAGTGCATGAATACTAGTGCAGGCGCTTTGAGCAATGTGTACATGCGAGAGCACTCCATGTTTCTGCCACAACGTTGTCAATGCCAAGACCAATCAACCTATAGAACGGCGGCGGTCTAAATTAGTGGCATTTAAGTAAATAAAATGGCGCAGTAATTGTTTCATTTCTCGGTGGCCGCTTTTCTGCCGGAACGCCTGCCTGCCACGGGTTTCTGATAACGGCAGGTTTTCGCACAATGAGCCAAGTAATGCTCTCTCATTAGTATACGTCAAAACAGCACAGGAAAACAGGAGGGACAGTCGGGAGCGCGAGTGACAACGGACGCACTCCAGATGAGCTCCGCTGATTTCGTGTCTTCACCTTAGACAGTGAGATCCTGGTATAATTTCATCGAGGTCACCGGCTTCCTGAAGAGGAGAGGAATCCAGGGACATCAACCAGAACGCCGAAGAACACGGAGCTCCGCGTCGCAGTGGCGTTCGCCACCTGCGTCGCAGCGGCGTTCGCCACCTGCGTCGCAGCGGCGTTCGCCAGCTGGGCCGCGCCGTGGACCGTGCCCGCGCGCCGTAGTTCGTCATGAAGGTCACCGTAGAAGGCATCCCAATTTCTCAAGAAGAATTAGCAGCCAGTGATTGGTTGACTAAAGTTAACAAGCTCCGGGAAGCGCGAACAACATCAAGGCCATCCGTGCCCGATTTCCCTGGAGACAAAGCGGGACCGACCCAAGCGTCCCAAATCACCAATGGGCTGCGTGTGAAGACGACAGCTGAACTCACGCCTCGGCAGCGAGGACGCCTACTAGCCAAGAAATCTGTAGCTTCGAACCAGCCTCGCTTACCCAGCAACGCTCTCAAGCTGATTGTGCGCCCACGCGGCGGACTGCTACTCTCCAAGATTACAACCTACCGACTACTGGAAGCGATCTGCACGGCTGCTCACTTTACCAGGGACGCTGTTCGTCACGAAGACCTAATACAAGCTAACCTGATTCAGAATACTTTCGCGTACTGCACCCCACTCGTCGAAAGACTGAACGGGTCATGCAACTCAAAGAGATCACCGTCGACAACAAGGCGTATGAGATATCCGTCTACTGCGCTCCAGATGATAGTTCGAGCCGAGGTGTGATTCGTGGCGTCGATCTCCGACTGGATTGAAATACAATTCAAACAGAGTTACAAGACAACCGTAACCCACCCATTGTGGATTTTCGGCGGCTCGGGAACACCACCGCTGTACTCATCACGTTCGCTCAGCCCTAAGTGCCTACCTGGGTCTACTTCTGCAATAGTCGCCATAGGTGCAACTTATTCAAGAAGAAATACGAGGTGTGCTATCGCTGTGGTGAGCTCGGTCATCGAGCCGACGTTTGCGCAAGCCCAACTACTAAATGTAGAGGTTGCGGACTATCCAATCCTACCAAAGACCACACGTGCAAACCAATCTGCCGCCTGTGCGGCAAGGAATATCTCACGGGCGATAGTCGCTGCAGGGAAATCTTCAGGACTCCTTACGAAGTCAAGCGCAGGAAGTGGGAGAAAATCCAAAATGCTGAGGCAGATAAACTCAAGTCCCAAGAGACCGCCAAGTGGGCCACGCTCCAGCACATCAGCTGATGGGACCGGCAACGCTCAGAAAGCCAGCAACGGCAGCCCCGAGACCGCTCGAGTTCTTTTCCGCCACTCAAGTCTACCGCCCCAAGAGACCGCCAAGTGGGCCACGCTCCAGCACATCAGCTGATGGGACCGGCAACGCTCAGAAAGCCAGCAACGGCAGCCCCGAGACCGCTCGAGTTCTTTTCCGCCACTCAAGTCTCCCGCTTCACGGATGGCGTCTCAGGATACCTCCCGGACCAGGCCCCGGCCACCTGCAGTCGTCCAGCAGACACGGGCCTCTTCTCAGCCTCTGCAACAGCCACCTGGGCTACCACCATCACTACCCGATCTACGAGAACGTCATGAACCGGTGAGTACGCAGGGAGGGACTCCCACTACTCCAGACACACACAAAGCAATTATGGAACTGACAGCAGTCATCCAACAACTGATACTCAGAGTAGAGGCTCTCGAAAAGCCAACGGCCACAATCACTCCCCCGTATCCGCAGGGATCACCTGAAACAGTACCTATGGATATCGCTGCCCCCAACCGATCCGCACAAAAACGCAAAGCAACGCCCGACACTGACTCCCCCACGGATGGTTGGCAGGCGCGTTTTGTCAAAATCGAGGAAAGCTGCGCCCTCAGTCAAACCCGCATCACATCTTTAGAAGCACACATCGAACGCTCACTCCACACAATCGGCTCACAAGTCACACGACAATTTGAGATTCTGAGCAAAACTATAGAAGCACAGGGCAAACTTCTCGCTGCTGTGGTACCCGTGGCCCCTGTGCCAACACCCGCTCCAACCCCACAGCTTTCCCAGCCTAATCATGGCGAACAGCTCGGGTAACACCACCATCTGGCAGTGGAACTGTCGCGGGTTCGCGCGTAAGCGTCCGGTCCTCGAGCAGTTCCTCACCGCGAGTGATCGCCCCGAACTAATAGCCCTACAGGAATGCGACAAGAACACGCAACTTGCCGGTTACACTACATACCTATCGGAACGAGTAAAGCCTCGATTAGCCACTCTCGTCAAACGTAATCTCACTGTCCTCCAACACAATTTAAATCCAACTTTCCCCGAACACGTCTTCTTAGAAATATTACCTCGGCCCTCGCGCAAGCGTCGCACCAGTCTGTTTGTAATTAATGTCTATAGTCCTCCCCGAGCCCGTAAGGATATTTTCGGTCCTCTTTTCCTCAAAGCCCAGCAGCTAGCGCAGGGACAACCCCTCCTCATCCTCGGTGACTTCAACGCGCATCACCGTGCTTGGGGCTGCCACTACGACTCGGCTAAAGGCCAACGCCTTTGGAATGACTGGCATACGCATCAGCTGACCCTCATCACGGACGTCTCCTACCCCACTAGACAAGGTACGGCCCTACACCGAGATACAACTCCGGATCTTGCCTTTACGACCTCCGCAGTTAAAGCTACTTGGTGCCACACTCACGAAAATTTCGGGAGTGATCACTTTGTGCTCGAGATTGTCATACATGAGCCCACCAGGCAATGTACGTGGAAGGCTCAGGTGATTAACTGGGACTCTTTCCGGATGCACAGGGAACAGCATGACAAACATCCCACTATTACTAACATCAAGGCGTGGACAACCGAAATTGTCAAACAAGTGGCCGACGCCACAAAAACCGTCGAGTTAGAGGACACAGTTCCCCACTGCGACCGCTACTACGCCCATCTATGGGAGCGCAAGAAGTCGCTCGAAGCTCTACTTGCCACTCGGAAATGGGACCGCGATATCCGATGTAGACTGGCGCGCGCACACACGAATATCGAGAACTATGCAATCGAACTCACTCGACAGAGCTGGCACAACATTTGTGACCAGATGAACAAGACTCCAAATACTCGTAACACGTGGAACCTCCTTCGACATTTACTCGACCCAGCTGGAGGCAAACTCCAAACACGCCAACAGCTCGAGCGAATCTTCCACCAGTATCCTGGCACGCCAGACGAGCTCAAACAAGAGCTTATAAATACTTACATCCGCCCCGAACCAGCAACCAACCTCCCCTTCTATCAGGGCGCTGACAATCCCGGCCTAGATGCTCCAATCACTCTTGCGGAGGTCCGAGCAGAACTAAATCGCCTCAAGACGACTTCAGCGGCCGGTCCCGACCGCATTTCAAATAAAATGCTTAGGAACCTGGACGACGCATCCATTCATGCTCTTACCGACTATCTTCAAGAATGTTGGGCCAGCGGTACCATCCCTCAGGAGTGGAAATGCGCGAATCTAGTCCTCATCTCCAAGCCGGGAAAACCACCAACCTTGGCCAACCTCCGCCCCATCTCTCTCACGTCCTGCGTTGGGAAGCTGATGGAACACGTTATCCACACCAGACTCTTGAGATCCCTCGAGGACAACCATCTACTACCAGACACAATGTTCGGCTTCCGCACTCATTTAGCGGCCACGGACATTATGCTTCTTCTCCATCATCAGGTGGTCATGAAACGTACACTAGACACGAAAGTCATCGTCGGCCTCGATGTTGCCAAGGCATTCGACAACGTCTTTCATGAAGCGATCCTTCAACAACTTCAGGATCTCGGTGTCGGACATCGCACGTATGCGTACGTCCGAGATTTCCTCTCCGACCGCACAGTACAACTAAACACCGGCACGGGAGATCCTTCCACCATCTCTCCAGGAAACCGTGGCACGCCCCAGGGCTCCGTGCTTTCGCCGATGCTTTTTAACGTTGCACTAATAGGCCTTCCCAAGCTACTCGCCGACATCCCTCACCTGCACCACAGCATTTATGCTGACGACCTCACACTTTGGATCACGCACGGCAGTGACGGCCAGATAGAGGAGACTCTCCAGACCGCAATCAAACGTATCGGAGATTACCTCATGACAATTGGCCTCACCTGCTCGGCGACAAAGTCAGAGTATATAATCATCCCGTCCCCGGGACGACGCCCTCCAAAGATACATCCTGAGATCAACCTCCAGGTGCAAGGTAACCCGATCCCTCGTACAGATCACATCAGGATCTTGGGCTTACACCTAGAGGCCAACGGTAGCAACAACACCACGCTCCAACGGATCGACCAGTCGGTGGTACAGATCGGACGCCTCCTTAAGCGAGTTTCCAATAAGCATCATGGTATGCAAGAGTCCAACCTCCTGCGCCCCGTTCAAGCCTTCATCTGCTCCCGCATCACCTACTCTGCACCCTACCTACGTCTCACTCGTGCCGAAAGCGAACGGCTAGAGGCGTCACTCCGAAAAGCGTACAAGACGGCCTTGGGCCTTCCCATGTCCACAGCTACGCATAAGCTCATGGCTCTCGGAATCTCCAATACCGTGAGCGAACTTATTGAAGCAACCCTCACTGCCCAATACGAGCGGCTCTCACTCACACACGCTGGCCGAGCGGTACTCCAGCAAGTTGGGATCTCCCCGCTGAGAGCGGCCCCAAGTTATGCTGAACTTACCCCGGAATATCGCCAAAATCTCCGCATCCCTCCCATTCCCAAACGGATGCACCCGGAACACCATGCCGAGAGACGGGCCGACCGTGCACGTCAATTCGAGAAACGCTTCAGCGGACGTCCGGACGTCACGTATACGGACGCCTCTTACCATCCTTCGAAGCCAGCGACGGTGGCGGTAGCTCTCGCCCCTCACCGCAGCTGGTACACAGCCTGCAGCATTCGCAATGCAGAAACAGTCACCGCAGCAGAGGAAGTTGCCATTGCGCTAGCGCTAGCTGACCCTAATACCAATGTCGTCATCAGTGATTCTCAACAGGCTATCCGCAACTACGATGCTGGCCGTATCTCTTGCCAGGCGTTACACATTCTCCTTTCTACTGCACCCTCTTCCAACTCTCGCTTACTTCTTTGGGCCCCAGCCCACGAGTCGCTCAGCGGAAACGCACAGGCGCACACTCTCGCCCGAGATCTCAGCTGCCGAGCAGAGTGTACGATCGGCCTCCCTGCTTCCTCTGACACTAATATCTCACGCGCTTCTCTACTCACCACTTACACGGACATACTACAGCACTACCAGCTCGAAAGATGTCTCTATCCTCCCGCACACCGTGATCTAACAAGACGCGAGGCCGTCCAATGGCGCAAACTACAAACTGGCAGTTTTCCATACCCCCTCTTATACAGCAAGATCTTTCCGCAACAGATAGACCCCATGTGCAAACACTGCTCAACTCCAGCCACTCTCATACACATGGTGTGGACTTGTACACATTACAACACAAACAACACAAACACCCCAGAGACGTGGGAGTCTCTCCTGCGTACTTCCGAGCCGGCAGACCAACGCCGGCTTATCCAGCGCGCGGTGGAGGCCGCGACATCCCAAGGGATCCCCGCCGACCTCCTCTAAGCCAGCGCAACCGGTCCTTAGACTGGTCCCCTGTTCTGGGAGTAATAAAAGAAATTACCACCACCACAGGAAAACAGTAGCGCTGTGCGGCGCAGCGTTGTAGTATAGTGCTTATTGGGTAACTATATAGGATACAAGCATTGAAAAAAAAAGAACAGTAGTTTGTAACAGTGAATCAAACAAGTCAGATGTGTCAAATTTATTCTGTTTTTTATTTCTTCTAATGATTAGCTTCATGTTTATAGGCAAGGAGATTTTTGTCTTGGAGGAATTCTGCTCTGTGGTCTCGAATGTGGGTGTAGCCTTACTGCCTGGGACTTGAATTTGTTGCGGAGGTAGGAGCCCAAGAGTTGGGAGGATTGTATCCGACTATAATGCTTATGCAGTCCTCGCTTGCTAGTTTTAATATCGTTTTTTTTTCTGTATTATGAAAGCAGAGTCTGGCAACTGCGAAATAAAACTGGCACGGACATCCGCCTACATTTAGAGAGAGATAGATGAAGGAGAGGCAGGGATGTTAACCACAAAGGTGTTCCGGTCGGCTACCGTGCACTGAGTAAGCGCTTTGCTTCCACCTTGCGGCGTGAATTTTGGAAACCGATTTTCATTGAGACGGCAGCGCAGTTCGTTTATCGTCGAGTACCCGAAATCGTAGTGGTCTGATGCTAACGCATTCGCTACGACTAAAGGCATTAGACGGTAGCGAAATGCGAGGTTGCGCTGTCGTACTTTAGACAAGCAGTTCACGAAGCGTTTTAAAAACTGAAGATCATTTGAAGGAAAGCTTGTAGATGACAGACAGGAAGGTGTTTTCCTAAGAGCTGTACATGTCATACAACCTAACCTAACCTAACAACGCCGCTGCCGTGTGAGTTGTGCGGTTATGTCTTGGTAGTTCACCCTCTCCCAGCTATTTTTCTCTTTCCCCACACAGTGGCCATAGGCCGTCCTATTCTCCATAAACTTGATGATTATGTGCGCTGCGCTATTTTGCTGTTGTGCTATTTTTTCCCTGTGCTCATGTGTAGTCATGCTCTTTTTCCCGTGTTCTGTTTTCTCGCTGTGCTGTTATTTCCCTGTGTTGTTTTGTTGCCATGCGGTTTTCTGCGTGCTGTTTTCGATTTGTGCTGTTTGGACGCGTGCTATTTTGAGGTTGCAGTTTTTTTTTTTTTTTTGAGTCCTCACCCCAAGAATGGACGACCCTCTGTATTGCACGACGTGCACCTGCGTGCTTTGCTATTTCGGTGTGCACCAATTTTCGTGGCAACTAGCACCATGCCCCTTCCACACCGTCTCACCGTCTCTTTGTAAATATAGACTGGGCTCGATTTGAATATCATCACTTCACTTCATGTCAGCACTTCAGAGGGTTCAGCTTAAGTTAAGAACAACGCAGCGAGCTATGGAAAGGAAAATGATACGTGTAACGTTAAGAGATCGGAAGAGGGCGGAGTGGGTGAGGGAACAAACGCGGGTTAATGACATCTTAGTTGAAATCAAGAAGAAGAAATGGGCTTGGGCAGGGCACGTAATGCGAAGGCAAGATAACCGTTGGTCCTTAAGGGTAATGGAGTGGATTCCAAGAGAAAGAAAACGTAGCAGGGGACGGCAGAAAGTTAGGTGGGCGGATGAGATTAAGAAGTTTGCGGGGATACAGTGGCGGCAGCTGGCATAGGACAGGGTTAATTGGAGAGACATGGGAGAGGCCTTTGCCCTGCAGTGGGTGTAGTCAGGCTGATGATGATGATGATGACTTCAGGCTTAAGTCATGCCAAATGATACTGACGAGGCTTACTTTCGCTCGAAAACTGGAAGGGATACGTGAGCTTAACTAGCTGAAGGATACCTCTCTCCTGCATCGTCATTTTCAGAGCGTTAGGGATAATACTCTGATCACTCAAGGTCGCGTTAGTATAAACACAGGGTCATTCAAGTACTACCGGTGGATGGTACCAGTGACCACCTAATTGCCTTGATCGAATGATTCACCGCGTTACGGAGCACAGGATTACTAGTTGAATTAAAGTGTAGCCTAAATCAGGGTTTCACACCGACGACCTTTGGTTCCCCAATCCGTCACTTCTTGAAGCTTCAGACGTCCATTCACGTAGGACTGTCGACGTGGTGTCAAACGATTTGTCTTCTTGAGCTGTATATGTGTGCATAAAAAAAAATGGATATTCAGACGTAACGAATATTGTGTACCGGGTATAGCGAATATGGCTAATGACTCAATATTCATTGGATATTGCTAACACCCGATACCCATAAGCTGCCTCAGCGTATTGCTCTTTTATTGCAGATTAAGCGCCCGTCACGCCAAGAAAAATATATTCGTTTACTTTGGACGAAGCCAACCCGATAAACTTCAAATCATGCTGCACTGTACACTAGCGCAGCCGGCAGTGTCTTGACCCGCTGGTAAGCTCGCCGGAAGGAGGGGGCGGGGGCATCGTTGGCAGCGATCCCGTCAAAAGAAAAACACGCCGTAGCATCTTGGTGCCCTCAAAATGTATGTGCTGTGGACTGGGCCGACAGAGGCACAAAACTGAGGAACGAGCGAGATGTAACGCTCTAAAAGAGACTTGCTTAAGCGTTTTTGTACCTATACGTCAAGACAATTTCGTTCTAAGCTATCCTCACGAAACCTTCTAAAATTAGGAAATAAGAACGGAACCAAAAAAAAATTATATCTCCACAACAGTGTGCCTTTATTTTTTTCCCCTTGTTTTTTTGTCCCTTGACCGCTCTTCTTTTCTCGTTTTTCCTTTCTCTTCTGACCAGCGTTTCTTTTTTTGACCTCTTTCAGTCATCTGCTCCCAGCAGCTTCCCTCTATTTTCTCTCCCTACTTCTTTTTCTCCCATCGCCCGCTCCCCTCTGTTCGTTATCTCTATCTCCTGGCCGCTTTGATCAGTGACCTCGGACGGGCTTCATCCACTCGACGGCCCAGGGTGTGCTCCGTATAGCCGCTCAGGCCATGAAAGGTTCATATTCACAGTTTTACATGTTCTCCTCTATGCATGTCTGTGAACCTGTCTGCTTACGTATGTATATCTTGGCACCAGATTTCTGCGTCTTCGCAGCCATGGAGCGAATTGAACGTTTCGGAGACCCACACGCCCTCCTGGACGTGGAGGACCACGTCGTCCTGAAACTGGAGACGCCGTGGCCACGGGACGCTCCGCTTCCTCGAGGATGTTCCTTGGGGGACGACAGCGGCTCCCTGCTGGTGACCAACCGCCAGTCCCTGGTTGCTGCAAGGAGAATGCTGCGTCGCACGAGGATCTCGGGGGCTCTCTTCGCCGGCTGCATCGCCTTCAACAGCTCGGACTTTTTCGAGACCGTCGCGAGAGACATCCTCAGAGATGCTGAGGAGGTGTGCATTATCCATAACAGGGACAAGGTCTGGAAACTAGTTAGAATGTTCCCGAATGTCAAGGTTCTCGCCCTACCTCACGACTTTGTCACGCACACCGTGGAGTTTGACGAGCCTTGCAGGGACCATCGGGCACCGCTGGTCGAGTCCTCGCAGTTGAGACAACTGGTGGGAGGCATCGAGGGTGTGGACGACGAGTGTCTTATTCTGTCTCTGGAAACAGTTCGAGCAATCCTGCTGACTTGTCCCCTGGTATGTCCCATTGTCGTTGCTGTGTGCATGATCTTGACACTGGTCGAAATCGATTAATTGTGGTGGTACTCGGCAAAGTAACATTGGTAATGGATAGCTAAAGGGCGGAGGAGCACGCCAAGTCTAGTTGCAATTAAAACACATAGCTTAAAATGTGGATATTAGGCATAGAATGCCTTGCTGCATCTAGAAGAAATGGGTCAAACATATGGATATTCAGCATTGCATGACTTGCGTTGTAAAATCTCAAGTTTCTGCAAAATTTCGTTGCTCATGGGCCCGTGAACTGTGCGATGTCAGTGCGCGTTAAAAACCACAGGTGGTCTAAATTTCCAGTGCCCTTCACTACGGAGGCCCTCATAGCGTGAGTTGCTTTGAGACTTTAAACCCCCAATAAAACAGACAAACAAGTGCTGCCGATAGTGGGCAAATGTTCTGAAAACACTGCAGTATCTCTAGGACTCGCGCTTCACAACGGTATGTGAAAAATTGCTGTGTTTTCACATCTTGAGTAGCAGCTTCGTGTGGACTTGGATGGGGGGAGATTGTGAAACTTTCAACAGACCAAACCTGAACTAGTGTCTCCTTATGCAGCCTCTATCGAAATGCGCTTGGTCCTCCCATGTAGCGACTGGCGTAGACAGAGATGCCATCCGCAAAATCTTTGGGAACACTGCGGCGACCCGCATTGGAGCAATACGAAAGCAAAACGTCCACATACCATATCGACGTCCGTGGCTGTTCTGACGTCCGTGTACTATATCGGGGTCCATGACTATTTTGACGTATAAGTGTATTTTTCGCACTTAACTAAATACATCCTATCAACCAATTTTTCCCCACAGCAACATTTTATCACACACTGTATGTCACAATCACACATTTATCTTCAGAGAACGACGCAATCGTGAGTACAAAATTGCGGACATGTTTTGCTGACGCAACAGCCATGTAATGCGCTCACATTAATAAAATGGCGATAAAGCGGTCAGATCTTTGTTTGTTTGTCAGCGTATGGTCTACGGAAACTATCCTTTTTCTGTGGAGCTTTATTTCTTAAGCCGAACTAGCTCGCCTTTAGATATGTACCTCTGCACTCACGTCCACCGATGTTGGACAGAAGATGGTTGCCCGAAAAGAGCTAACAGTAAGGGACTTTCCTACGCCTCGCAATTTACACTTGTCTCTGCTAACTTCCCACTAAAGCAACTTCAAGACTACCCTTGACACTCTAGCTTATCTCTGTGAAATTTTCACTGAAGCAAATCCGAGTTGCCTGAATTTCTGCGATGCGTCATTCTGGTTAATGTATAGGGTAATGTACAGATTACAGTTCGTCATACCATGTACAACGCCTCTGTGATGGTTTTCTTAATACCGGGCACCTTGAAGCAGTCTGTCCGTTATTATCTCATGGGCATAAAAAGAAACGGTTATGTGAATGTAAAACAATTTAGCGGCGATCAGTCTGAATGATGAGGAACAATTGTGATGAGTTTTTCTCTCACTCGTCAATCTGTTCTAATTCTCATTCTAGTTCAAGTCTGATTTCTTTGTTTTTCGCTCACTAATCTATTCTAATTTTGCTCTATTCCATGTTTTATTCGTTTCTTATTCCAGATATAATGTAATCGTTTCTTTTGTTCATTTTGGCTTAGTCACTGGTAGTCAGATCCGTTTCTGCTGAGAGTCATTCTTAGTCCGGCTTCTCCCTGCTCTCCCCTACAAGCGAAGAGGGGGATTTCCTTCTCTCCACCTGCCAACCGTGACAAGTGGAGCGAGAGAGAAATCCTGCTAAGCACCACCTGGTTCCTGCCATGGTTGACAGGTGAAGGCTCCACACAGACACCGATGCCGGACAGTTTTCGCCTCCATCGCCTTCCTAATCGCGCGCCGCAAAGCATCGCAGGAGCAGACAAAATCCCAGCAATGTCATCACTAGCTGTCCCCAGTGTGGTGGCAGTATTCCTCAATGTGTTCACCAAAATTTTGAGCAACCGTTTGTCTTACAGCATTCTGCGTGGTGTCACAGCATATCTATTTGCGTATAGCTTACATGTTTTAGTCAAATTGGAGGCTAGCTTGCAACTGGTGTTCGGTCCAGTGACTTCAATTGCATGCTTTCTGAGACTACATTTTCTATTATGGTGTGGTTGAGGTGTCCACCCAGATGTTGAGATGTGTAGTTGGGGCTAACTTGCACCAGCCGTGGTGGCTCAGTGGCTAGTGCGCTTGGCTCCTGATCTGGAGCACCAGGGTTCTAACCCGACCACGGCGGCAGCGTTTCGATGGAGGCGAAACGCGAAAGGCGCCCGTGTGCTGTATGATGTCAGCGCACGTTAAAGGACCCCAGGCGGTCGAAAGTATTCCGGAGCTCTTCACTATGGCACCCCTCTCTTCCTTTCTTCTCTCGCACCTCCTTTGTCACTTGCCTTATGCAGCGGTTCAGGTGTCCACCGAGATGTGAGACAAACACTGCGCCATTTCCTTTCTCAAAATCCAATGTTCAATTTGGTTTGGGTTATGGAGTTTAACGTCCCAAAGCGACTCAGGCTGTGAGAGATGCCATAGTGAAAGGTTCCGGAAGTTTCGACCATGTGGGGTTCTTTTACGTGCACTGACATTGCACAGTGCACGGGCCTCTAGAATTTCGACTCCATCGAAATTCGACCGCCGCGGCCAGGATCGAACCTGTGTCTTTCGGGTCAGCAGCCGAGCATGATAACCACTGAGCCACCGTGGTGGCTGGGTGGTTCAATTTCTAACTTGTGACAGGTGTTTAGACTGATGACATCTGCACATTCAGTTGCATGCTTTAAGGTTCATTTGAGGTGTCCACCAAGATGGAGATGTCGAGATTTGAGCACTTCTGCACCCTTTCCTTTCCTGAAAAGACATGCTTTCGCATTCCTCCACGGAAGCAGACTTAAGTGCCCTCAGAATTGTCTTCTTTTCTGATTTGCATAACAATCCCCACTCCTGATCCCTAACCTACATCTGCCCAGTTGTGCCGCATTGACTCCATCCACATCCTGGAGGCTTCCGTGAATCAGGGATGCCCAGCCGCGCCTGCCGTGCGGTCGGAAATGAGAGGTTTCACCCATCTCACTCTGTACACTTCGGCGAACTCTTACCGCTGTGGTCATGCAGCCATGGCGACTGTGGAAGACGTCCGTCGTGCAGCAAAGACCTACAGGCACGTGGAACACTTGGCGGTACGTGCATCCCATCTTCACGCATGGTGGTGTACAGCCTTTAGCCCCGGTTTTAATGGTGCACCCCCTCTTTGCAGGTGGTCATCACATCCCAGGAAGCACTGTTTGCCGTCTCATCTTTCCGAAACCTTCGCAGTCTATCGATGAAGCTGGGACCTCCACTCTTCCTCACTGATGTCAGTTCAACCCTTCAGCAGGTCTTGGAGACATGGCCTCTGCTGGAGAAACTATGCTTGAAGTTCTTCTCTGGCCTGCGGCTCCCTGCCATAGCAAGGCTTTGTCCACAGCTCAAGAGCCTAAGCTTAGTGGAATGCGAAGGACCCATGGACGAAGTCGCGTTGGGACTCGATGCTTTCCCCCGCCTCGAAGTCGTCAAGTTAAGCATGCGACTGTCAGTGCCGTGTTTCCAGTCACTGTTGGTGGCCACCAGCGGTAGGCTGCGCCAGTTGCACCTGCTCAGTGAAGGGGGTGCCTCATATTTCCTGAAGTTCTGCAAGCTTCACGGTAGCCGCATCTCGTTTCCGCGTCTCCAAGAACTGACTCTGGGCACGGATCTGACGGTGCGGAAGTTGGGACTGGAGCCCGAGGACTTGCACTACGTGATGAGTGCCTTGCCCGCGCTGCGCCGCCTGGTGACGGACAGCTATGACGTGAGGCTCTTCTTCGAGAACTACAGCGTTCCGCGCGACCGTGTCTCTCTGTCGTGGTGTACGTGCGTTCACTGCGCGGCACATGACAAGACCTTGTGCGAGCGCGTAGCCTCTGCGCTATTTCCTCTCAGTGTTTTGTAGCTCGAAGGATTTGCTAAAGGAGTATCTAGTGTTGCCTGTTTTTCCTCTTTGTAATGATGCGCAAGAGAAATGCGCTATTCGCCTGCGAATTGTACGTATATAATAAAACTTTAACGAGGCACTCACGACACCGTACGTGCATCAATGCAAAAACATTCATGTAGTCATGGCGGGTGGGTGTGACGTCACCACTCCTACCGAAAGTCGGCAGTCAGTTTCGGTACAGTGAACTAGAATCATCGGTGGCTTCTTCCGGATTCTGTTGTATTATGGATTGGATTGTGGATTTTTCTGGATTGGATTATAGGCTTTGGATGTGGATTGGCCAGTATTTCTATAGTTATGGACTCTTTAGCCAGTTAGCGAGTGTATGGATTTTTATGTGGCTAGTGTTGGATTGGCTATGGATCTGTCTTATGGGACAAACGCCACTTAGCTATGAGCCAAGAAATGCTTTCGCAGTAATATATCATTGAATTTCTTCTCTCACTGGGCCTTCGTCAAGAGCTGCAGTGACAATTGAAAAAGCAACAATATTATAGCACTTCACCGTGGCTCATACGACCTTATGCTTTGATATCACATCTTTCTTTTTTTCATACTGGGAGCATCAGGAGAGAATATATTCCATCAGAAATTATTTGATAGTTGTAAGCGAATACTACTGGGTAATCCAAACGTACTGTCTTGAACATCATTATAAGCTATAGAAACGCAACCAGAATTTAGTGTATGTACCGCTTTAAGGTTTCATAGATGTCTAGTCGGCGTTGAAAATCGGCTTCTTCATTTGTGGAAAAGGCGTGTTCAAATTCAAACTCATTTCTGAAACAGGAAAGAAAAGCAAGAAAGAAACGGAATTTTTTACTATTAGAAAAGGAACGGGGGCAGTCACTGCATCCAAGTGGATTTCATTTTTCGACTGTCTAAAAACAGGACGAAATGCATGAGAAACAGCCCAAGCAACCATCGATATCCTTCGGACGGCCGACAGAGGTCTGTTTCGGATGTTCTGTACGTCCGCTGAACATCCGCAAACAGCCGGTAGACGTCCGTCGGCCGTCCGAAAGGTGGCCAAAGGTATACGGTTCGCCCACCGACGGACGTCCAGTTGAGTACGTCCATTGGCTCATCTTTCTCGAATATTCGCATATTTGGTGCATGCGTGCTTTTTTCACTCCGCGCGATGCAATAAAACCAAAAACAATTTGATGCATAGCACGCATATTTTATTGTGGTTGATGATACATCAGCAGAGCAATGGGTTATATTCAGAAAATTTCTTAAATGTGACTCTTCAAATGTCGCAAGCTTGGGACACACATCCGTAATCTTCCCACCCACAGGATTTCTGAAATAAAAAGAACGCGGCAAACATCAGTCATGTGAAACAAATGGCACAATGCAGCAGCTCAAGTAAAAACATTGGAATCAATTAGTGTTTAATGCTGCAAGTATAACAGACAATACACTTTAACAAACACCTCAATATTATAAGTCAATAACAGCTCTCACTTTTCCACACCATATTTGACAATGTATCTTCTTTATTTATTCTCATGGAACTTGGGGCACTAACCTGCGCAGCACTGTACGCGACTGTGCACAGAAAGCCGCAAAGCTTCCGTTGCGAACCACTGCGAACTACACGTGCTTCCTATAATCTGCCTTTCGCGCGTTGTCACTCTTTATATAGGCACAGTGAACCTAGCGATGCCTTAAAAATTAACAAGATGCGAAAATACTCCGTCCCGCAACTTTGAAGAGGAGTGGGAATTAGCCGCGCGAGTTGAGGGCTCCCGAAAGTGTGAGCACAGCGCACACTCGTGGAAGCCATCTCCTCGCGCTTACTGCTCCCACTGTCCTGTGAACGAATGTTATATGAGCATGCTGCATTGTCCTAGAAGCAAGTTCCAAGAAGTGTACTGGATACATACCTTCGTAGGCAATCACATGTGCACTAAGCCTTCTTTAAACCAAGGTCGACGCAGTACGGGATTCCGGTGTTCCGGAAGAGCTTCAGGCGCTTCCCGTATGTTTCGAATTGCTTAAGTTACATACTACTTTCGTCCACAGACCGAACAAAGCCACACATTATAATAACAGAGCTACAAAGCTCTGCGCGACAACACTACGCGACAAATCAACAGCGCTACGGAGCCGTACTGATGGATTGGATTGGACTGACCGCGAACTGACATCTATGATGATGGTAGAGAGAGGGTGTGGTAGATGGTCCTTGGCGATCACAAAATGAACAAGGGAGGGGAAAACCTCAGGTTGCTTGAGCCAATGTTTCGACAAGAGGACTTGTCTTCGTCTGGGCAAAGCGTTCATCATTGGCAGGGATTAAATAGGGCCTTCGCTCCGAGGAGGAAGGCCCCGGGTGGGGGAAGGAAAGTGATGTGAGAGGGGATGCGTGTCAGGAAGGGGAGGGAGGTGAATCTTGATTCGTTAAGCTGCAAAAGTGGAAAAACTTATATCCGGGGGGTGTGTAATGAACAAAGGCTTTGAAGGGGCTGCGACGGGGGGAGGCGCTGGGTGGACCTGTAAAACTCAGATAAGAGGATTAGTCAGCGTGGCCCAGGGAAATGAAAAGGCAAACAAAATAGGCTGGCACTGGAAGGAGAAAGAAAGGGGGGGGGGCATTTCTAAGGAAGGACAAGGCAGGGGGGGGGGGGGAATGGCTCGAGTTCAGAGAAAGCCAAAAGGTGGGGGCGGAGGGGGTAACAGCAATGTCATGGTGTCCGAGAACTGATAGTAGGGGATTAGGGGAAAAGAAAAAAAAAAGGTGAACAAAGGGAGAGGGTGATAGCAGAATGCACGCGTGAGTTTTGATACTTACGAATGGTTTTGTAGTGCGCCAGCCATGGCGCCAGCCCTCGCCGGCACAACTTACGCGTGCTTCTTCCCTATGCCTCCGGCAACGTGAGGTGAACGCCGTTGCGGTCGAAGTCTGCGGCGTCCCTTCAAAGGAACCCGACCGCACCCCGCGCGCTCTTTCCTTCTCCCTTTTCCCTCTCGCAGCGGCGGGCGCGCCTCCCGCGCTCCCCGCCGCAGCTCCGTTACTCAGAGAATAAATGGTTGAACAGCACACACGTCTTGTCTTCTGTGAGGATCTCCGAGCAGCTTACGCCCTACAATTGGTGACCCGGTTTTCGACGCCCCTAAGAAACGTAGAGCCAAGCTTTTCTCCACGCTGAAGACAGGACGTCAACGCACGCAGCTGAAATGGAACAAAATCAGCCACTTACGCCCAACCTCAACCAGACAACGCCAGATGTGCCCGGCGAAGCCGTCTCTGCAGTCACAGTGCGTCTGCCACCGTACTGGGAACGCAACCCAGCCGTGTGGTACGTTCCTGCAAGTGGAATCTCAATTCCAACTTTCGAGAATTTCATCACAGAAGCAGAAATTTCACCACGTGGTCGGCGCACTGCCATCAACAGCTGCAGAGGAGGTGTCCGACTTACTCACCTCTTTTAGCACCAATCCTCCGGCACATCCATATGATGACCTCAAGGCAGCCCTACTGCAACGAACGGCGGCGCCCGAAAGGACGAAAATAAAGCAGCTACTCTCCTCCGAGGAGCTCGGTGACCGGCGACCAAGTCAGCTCTTGCGGCGGATGACGCAGCTTCTCGGTAGCAGTGCGCAGACCAAGGACAATGCTGTGCTGCGTGAACTTTTTCTGCAGCGCCTGCCGTCCAACGTCCAAATGGTGCTTGCCACAGCCACAACCATGGACTTAACATCACTCGCCGCGCTAGCCGACAAGGTGATGGAAGTGGCCACCCCGCACTTGACCGTCGCTGCCGTCAGCACTCCCACACAGTCGTCGCCGTTGGCCGTCCCCATCACCACTCCTCAGCCGTCGCATGTTGCATCCACCACCGCTACGCCTTCTGAAGTTGACCGCCTTTGTCAGCAGCTCGAAAAACTGATTGCGGCAACCACGCACTCAGAGCCGCCTCTACGCCGTGGACGCCAACGTCACCGCTCCTCAACGCCTCGACAGCGCGGACAGAGTGAGCGAAGTCCATCCGCAGGCCCACGCATCTGCTATTATCATCGTCGCTTCGGCGCCAACGCCCGCCACTGCCTCCTGCCTTGCAGCTGGACGGAAAACCGGCCGGCCGACCACTAGCGGCGACGAGCGGTCTGTGCCGAGAAGAGTGTCGCCTTTTCCACGTCTACGACAGAACCACCGGACAGAAATTCCTTATTGACACCGGGGCGCAGGTGAGCGTTCTCCCAGCCACAAAAGCAGAGCGTGCTTCCGCTGCAATTTCTTACCTGCAAGCAGTGAACGGAACGCGCATACCTGTTTACAAACAGCGCTCTGTGACGCTCAACCTCGGGCTTCGAAGGGTCTTCCGGTGGGTATTTCTAGTCGCCGACGTTGGTTCTGCGATAATTGGTGCCGACTTTCTAACGAAGCACGAGCTCCTCATCGACGTCAAGCGGAAGCGTCTCATTGACTCCGCAACTAAACTCTTTATTCACGGCATAGCAGCGCGCGCAACTACCGATGTAGCACCCTCATGTGCTACAGTTGCCAAAGAGCCGTTTGCAGCCCTGATTAATGAATTTCCAAAGCTAACGTCACCCCCGGATTGGACTCAACCCGTCTGCCACGACGTTCAGCACCACATCATAACATCGGGACCACCTGTTTTCTCTCGCCCACGACGCCTGTCTCCGGACAAACTCAAGGTGGCCCGTGCAGAATTCGAGCACATGCTGGAACTTGGCATTATTAGACCTTCATCCAGCAGCTGGGCATCTCCACTCCATCTTGTCCCGAAGAAGTCAGGAGACTGGAGACCATGCGGAGACTATCGTTTTCTGAACACCAAGACCGTCCCGGACCGATACCCATTGCCCAACATACAAGATTTCACGTCTTCTCTGCACGGTGCAACCATCTTTTCAAAAATCGATCTTGTTCGGGCATATCATCAAATCCCTGTAACAGAAGAAGATATCCCCAAAAAACCGATCACGACACCATTCGGACTGTTTGAATTCTTGAGAATGCCATTCGGACTTCGATCGCAACGCTGCGCAGACCTCCCAGCGTTTCATCGACTCCGTCGTACGTGGCCTTCCCTTCGTGTTCGCCTACGTGGATGATCTTCTCGTGGCAAGTTCATGTATTGAAGAACACCTGCACCACCTCCGCCAACTTTTCGAGCGTCTTTCGACAAACGGCATTGTTGTCAACACCGAAAAGAGTGAGTTTGGGCAACCAGCTCTCGTATTCCTCGGCCATCACCTGGACAACAACGGCATCCGCCCGCTTCCCGAAAAAGTGAAAGCAATCACTGAGTTTCCCAAGCCCACTTCAAGCACGAAGCTCCGCCAGTTTCTTGGCCTCGTAATTTTTTACCGCCGATTTATCAGAAACTGCGCCACCCTGCTTGAACCACTTGACCGCATGCTGTGCGGCAAGCACTCGGCGAAAACGCTACACTGTGACACCACGGCGGACGATGCCTTCAATGCCATCAAGCGCGCTCTGGCCGACGCCACTCTAGTCGCCCACCCAAACCCCGATTATCCGCTGGCACTCATGACAGACGCTTCCAACACAGCGCTCGGAGCTGTCCTTCAGCAGCAGGTCAGTGGCGTGTGGCAACCCCTCGCATTCTTCTCAAAACGCATGACTCCTGCCCAGACACGATACAGTGTTTTTGGCCGCGAACTTCTCGCCATATACCTGGCAGTGCGTCATTTCCGCCACTTGCTTGAGAGCAGAGCATTTACCGTTTTCACGGATCACAAGCCTCTTACTTACTCAGTTGGCCGTCCTGCATCCCTATATACGCCACGGGAAGTGAGACAACTTTCCTTCATATCCGAGTTTTCGACTGACATCCGACACATCAGTGGTGCCGACAACACCCCGGCTGACGCCCTCAGTCGCGTCGATGCCGTCACGCGCAGTCGTTCCGAAACATCGACTTCGTCCTCCTTTCCCTTCGACATACATGAACTGTCTGCAGCGCAAGCAAGCGACCCCGAGCTGTCCCGCCTACGTACAGCGCAAACATCTCTGAAGCTCGAGACAGTCCTCATTGAAGACGTGCCAATCGTTTGTGATACCTCCACAGGTACGCCAAGGCCCGTTTTGCCCATCCATTTCCGCAAGAAAATCTTCGAATCCTTGCACACCCTTTCTCACCCTGGAATTCGTGCAACTCAAAAGCTGATCACAGCCCGCTTTGTCTGGACCCGCATGAACACCGACATTCGCGACTGGGTCCGCGCGTGTGCACCCTGCCAACGTGCGAAAGTACACCGGTACCCTGTGCCCCCAACGCAGCGCTTCCTGCAGCCCGACGAACGCTTCGCAGTAGTCCATATCGACATCGTTGGCCCCCTACCCCACTGCCAAGGTTACCGGTATTTATTGACATGCATCGATCGCTTCACCCGACGGCCTGAGGCTACACCAATCGCCGACATCACAGCAGCCACTGTCGCCGCGGCCTTCGTCTCTACTTGGGTAGCGCGGTTCGGCTGCCCCACAACCATCGTCACGGACCGCGGTCGCCAGTTCGAGTCATCGCTTTTCACAGAACTCCTCAAACTGCTCGGAGCAGCACGGCTACGGACTGCATCTTACCATCCACAAACAAACGGACTCGTAGAGCGTTTCCATCGGCACCTCAAAGCAGCACTTACGGCGCACGGACCCCCCGTCAAGTGGCTCGAAGCTCTTCCGCTCACGCTGCTCGGAATCCGATCTGCCTTCAAAGAGGACCTTTCGTGCGCCTGTGCCGAGCTTGTTTATGGAACCTCCCTTCGTCTTCCAGCCGATTTCTTGGAAAGCGCGAAACCCGCCGTCCCGTCCACAGCAAGTGAATACGTCGACAGGCTCCGGCATATCCTCCGCCACCTTCAACCACAGCCGACGCGAGAACACCAACGCACTGTGTACTATCGCGCTCAATATGAGTTGCAACGCGCGGTCATCGAGCGGGGTTCGTTCCGTGGTGTGCCTCCTCCAAACAGTCGCTCGGAATTCTGGGAGAAACTGCTGTTCCAGGAAACAGCAGCACCCCCGCTCAGGAAAAAGTTTCTCCCAGAATTCCGAGCGGCTGTTTGGAGGAGGCACACCACGGAACGAACCCCGGTCGATGACCGCGCGTTGCAACTCATATTGAGCGCGATAGTACGTGACTCCAGACTTAAACACAGCAACCCATGTTTTCGTGCGTTACGGCCCTGTGCGCGGTTCCCTCCAACCCCATTATATCGGCCCCTTCCCCGTCCTTGAGCGCCGTCCTTCCACTTTCCTGGTAGACTTGAACGGAACGCGAGATGCAGTGGCCCTCGAACGACTCAAGCCAGCATACATCGAGGCCCCAGTCTCTTGCGTTTCGGCGCCTGCACTTGCGACAGCCCCATTCATTTCCGACCGACAGCAAGCTCCTCCGGCTCGTCGCGTCCACTGGCATCCCAGCTGCCCAAAGAAGTAAATCGTTCGTCGCCTTGGCTTCCTCTCTCGGGGGGGAGCCGTGTAGTGCGCCAGCCCTCGCCGGCACAACTTACGCGTGCTTCTTCCCTATGCCTCCGGCAACGTGAGGTGAACGCCGTTGCGGTCGAAGTCTGCGGCGTCCCTTCAAAGGAACCCGACCGCACCCCGCGCGCCCCCGCATCTGGCGCGCTCTTTCCTTCTCCTCCCTTTTCCCTCTCGCAGCGGCGGGGCGCGCCTCCCGCGCTCCCCGCCGCAGCTCGTTACTCAGAGAATAAACGGTTGAACAGCACACAGGTCTTGTCTTCTGTGAGGATCTCCGAGCAGCTTACGCCCTACAGTTTCAATGGCAAGTTTGGCTAGCAAAACGGTGGACGTGTGGCACAACTCCACTAATTTGGAGAAATTTTATAAATATAAAACTAGTCATTGAGTTCTTGCAAAATTCTGCAACACCTGCTTCTCCTCTTAGATAAATTTAGCTCGTTGGCGGCTCTTGCACTGCAGGTAGGAGTGGAATCGCACCAATTTACAAACATCTTCGCGTCAAACCCTGCAACTGATGCAAATAAAATAGTATACATACACGAAAGACGCGAATTTTCTGTGAAATAAAAAACGTCCACACTCATGGCCTGGGAAAATACTTGGCCTTACATCCTTCGGACGTACACCTCGTCTCTCATGCGGACATACAAAAGTGGACACTGTCCGTACGTCCGGCGGATGTACGAATACGGATATCCGAAATCGGATTGTGTTCGTACGTCCATGGACGTCTGATTTCGGCAAAGGACGTTCGGATCTAGCTCGTACGTCCGACGGATATCTGTGGTTGCTTGGGAGGTGCAAGTATACGGTGTGACATCTCCAACTTATTTCTTATGCTTTATATTATGCTGACTGTTCTCACAGCACAAAACAGCAAGTGCGACTCGAAGGAAGGAGCTGCCTTTAGACGGTGCGTCCCAGTATGAAAAGGGGCTTGTTTTAAACCTCATTGCTCACGCAGCATTTGACGTTTTAAGTTTTCTGCTCCAATAGCCACAGATGGGTGAGTGGATCAGAAGGAGAAGGTTTAAGTTTCGAAGCGGAAGCTTCACGTTCAAGGTTTTATGATTGCTTGCATTCAGTCTAGGATTATATTTTCGCTTTGAAAACCACTACAGCGTGCATCGTTGAACGATTGGCGAGCACTCCTCATTGTCGTTGCCAGGTTATAGGTGCGTTCATGGTCTGACGTGCTGCGTGCTGGCAAGCGTCGTCCGAGGTCAGTCACGCTACGTCAGACGAAATGCGAACCTCTCGATACTTAGGCGCCACGCGGCTCTCTTCGGAACGATCGCAGACGCGGGCCGTCTGCATTCCGTTCGCGCCTTTTTAAGGCGAAAGCCTTTAATGGCTCATAGTGTCTGTTATAGTATAGTGCCTAGAATATACTGGCTAGTGTGCTGAGCGCGGGCGGCGCGGTGGCACCCGAGGTGATGCCTGCCGCGGCGGCCGCATAGCGGCGCTGTGGTGCGAGAGGGTGTAGGGTGAGCGCGCGCGTCGGGGCGAGCCGGTTTCTCGCACGCGTCGCGCCGCTGAGGGTTGGAAAGGGCTAACCAAACCAAACGCTAACCAAATGTAAGCACACGCGAGCGGTTGATGGAATTCAAACTAAAAAGAAAAAACACGTTTTACAAAACACACAATTCGGTTTAATAGAATGAATGCAGCATGTTTAATCAAAGGGGAAGTGCGAGTGGGGGTAATGCTTTTTGGCCAACAGAAAGTACTAAAAAGCGCGTATTCAATTGCAGTGGCAACAGAGAGACACTGTCGCAGGTTGCCAGCAACCGACAGACATTGTGTAGGCTTCACCTGCACAAATTAACTTTGAGTCTGATAGAGTAGCACATTTTATATTTGCCACAGCGGCAGGATATGAAACTTACAGCTTTTGACTGCATTAGTACGGAAACAGATAAAACACTACGCTATTATTAATCCATTGCAGCCTATATTTTATATAAATTTTAAAAGTTCCAAGTAAAGAGAACTTGTTACAATTACGGCTGTACGTGTCCATGCTTTTGGTCCTTTCGCTGAAAGCCTCAAAAACCTTCGTGTGCAGACCAAAGCCACCCTTAAATCGTTGCAGATATTTTTGCAAGCATTTTCGCCCAGGCAAAATCATGATGTTCTGCTTCCGAAGGTGCTCGTAGAGCTTTGGGCTCCGCATCCTCATTAGCAAACATTCCACAATCCAGGCATCTTCATAAGGCATACCTCTCAGAGACTTTAGTCTTGCGGACAAGGAAACAAGCTCTCACAGCTAACTGCTGCTTCTTCGGGAGTGACTGTATTTTTGCCTCGAGTGCTTCTTCGCTCAGTGCATTGTAGCTCCTTCATTTGAGTCACATCACGCTGAGCATTGGCCAGGCTTTTCTCGGTCTTTCTCAAAGCACGAGAAAAAATCCTTGAATTTTTTTTTGTCACTGCAAGGATCTTTCGTCTTTTTCTTCTGCACATGTTGTTCTGCGAGAGCTTCCGTAAATATTTGCAGTGCAAGCATTACTCCCCTTTTCGATCGGTGGTCAGCAAGCATTTCTCTGCAAAGTACATAGTTCTGTATGAAGTGTGCTTGCCTGCAACAGGAATCATGCAACATCCATTACAGAGGCCACGCAGAGTCATTTCTTTGATTATTGTCTCTGCCTCATGGCGGGCTGTAAGCACGCGCTTTTCCTTTTCTCTTTCTTCCTCGGAAGTAAATTGTGGCAATTACAGAACCGTGCTCACGCAAAGGTTTTCCAAAAGTCACCATTCTTTCGATGAATAGTTTCGAGAAGTCATCAGCTTCGGTCTCGCAACAGGCATAAGTTAAAGAGAGATTTGGCGCAGCAGGCAACTTCATCCATGTCACCGGAATCAGAATTCCATCCAACGGGTGCCGAACATCACTTGGGCACGGACACTCTATCGCTTCTCTCTCACACATAGGTCCTGTAGCAATGTCTGTCTGCTCGGAATCGGAACGCTTCTGGAGTTCCTCTGATGCGCCTCCACGAGCGACGCAATGAGTCAACCCGCGTACCATCACCGTCGACTGCTGAGCACAACTCGGGATCCACCAGCTCGACATTTCGCTTCCGTTTAGGTGCCGATCCTTGGTCGCAAATGTTTCGCACCTTCCTTTTCACCGTCTTTTTAGACGTAAGATGCGGTGGAGAATTTTCGAATACTGTAGGAACAGCATCGGGCTTCAGGCGGCTTCACTCGGGCGAGTTCGTTCACGACGCCGTTCACCGTAATCTTAAAAGGTATTTCGATGCATTCGTTCTGGAAATGTTTTTCGCATACGACAGCCTTCAGTGTAAGCCTTCTGTCTGTCCTCTTGATCTTATTTTCCCATTCAGCAAGCCGTGCTTGGTCCGCCGGTGCAGTGAACAAAGACACCTTTTCTTCGTTGGACCGATAACCGCTTCGACACAACGGAACAATACACGCCCTCTCTTTGCATTGCCGCTTAGCCTTTAACATTTCAGGATGTTCTTGCTTACATTTAGCGTCTTCCAGCTTCACAATCCAAGAGATGATGCCTGTCAAACGTTGATTTAACGCGAGCAATCGCGCGAGGCTGCGGTATCGGCGCGACAGCAGACGACAGGAGTTCGCCGGCTTTTGCGCACCCTCCCGACCGGCAGCGCCCCTTGCGGCCTCTCCGCGCAGGCATCGCGGCGGGGGCCTCGCCCTCCCGTACGAAACGCGCGCGCTGCGCACACTAGCCAGTATATTCTAGGCACTATAGTTATAGTCGGATACAACTTAAGTCTGCAGTGAAGCTCCGCCCACATTCAGCCTCTGCGCACAGAATTCCTCCACGACAAAAAAAGTAGTCCGCTGCTTAAAGGTTTCTTGTTATCCAAGCAAGAAGCTTGTCACAAGAAAAAAAATTTGAGCTCTAGAATTTTGATACGTGGGTTGTTTTATATAGTCAAACATTAAAAAGCTGATTTAGTTTATTGCTGCAACTGCCCTGCGGAGTAATACAAGACGCCGCGGACCGCGGCCCAGTGTTAGCAACTGCTGTTTTTTTAAGTTGTATCCTACTATAGCAGAGGGTGTCTCACCTTTGGTAGCGTGTTCACTCGGGAACTAAAAAAGATAGGAGAAAACGAACGGTTGCTTGAGATAGAGGAGGAAAAAAATGAACCTGGAAGCCAAGTTTGATGACTGCAGATTATTTAGTTAATTAATTATTGGCAAAAATGTCGAAATTGCTTCGAAATAGTGCGGACGTCGATATAGCCACGGGAACGGTGACACGTCACATCCTCCGGGAATCGTCAGGGCAATGAAAATTGTCACAGAATGGTCTGAAAAAACATCGGATTTGTGTCAAATTAGAAGGAAAAATGTGTAATTAAGCGTAATTAACACTTAAGATCCCCGAAAGATGTATCGATATAGCCACGGGGACGGTGTGACGCCACATCCACCGGAAGTCGTCACGGCATAGTGTCCACGGCTTTCGCCTCTCAACACTTTAGTTGCCAAAGTGTCTTCGGAATTTTTCTTCGCACTCTCATCCGTTTGGCTGTATCCACGGCATCGGGCATCGTGGGAGATGCACCATATGCCCTGCTGCCGTACTTAATGCGCACTTACCACAGCATACAACTGAAGGACACAGAAAGGGTGTTTAAATATATAGGCTGTCAAGGGCACTCAGTTGCGTTGAACCGGCAATGGCAGCCGCTCAGCTTCAGATGCCCTGAGAATTCGAGACGCCATTGCAGAGTACTTCATGTCCCCAAAGGGTTAATTGCCATGGAAACTCAGGCTTGTCAGGAGATGCTAATGCACAAAATGAAGTTGCCCCTCCGTCTGAAAAGTGCGTTTATTTCCATGCAAAGCAAGACAAAATGCACACGTCAGCTCGAAATGTGAAACTTTATTCAGCAATCTCGTGATCACTTAGTTCAGGATCACTCAGTTCACGATCATAACACGTGCGTTGCAATGGTTCTTGTAACATTTGTTCTTGTAGCATTCTCAAACTACAAATGGAACGAGGAAAAAAAATTCTACCAAACATTGCAGTGCATGCAGCGAGTGGTATGCTTTGACCGGGAAATGTAAGCACAAATGAAGCCGAAAGCAGCAGTCGTAAACAGCTCACCCGTGTAGAGACCGCTGCTCTGCCGTATCTGCTCCCAGGCGTTCTCATTGCGCTGTTGGTCCCTGAAATCGGGTCGGTTGGCGTCATAGAGTTTCTTACTATTACCTAGAGGGAAAGCTGGCAAGCCGTCTATGGGAGTTTGCATGGAGACCCCACGTGACCACCTCAGCCACCATGGGCGCTCAAAGCATCATGGGGCGGTGAGCTACTTGTTGCGGAACTGCAACTTTTGGCCAAAAAATAATAAAGAAATAAAGCTGTTTGATAACTACAAACGTCCTGACATTGAAAATCTTGTCTAATGATTGCAACAAACGAGCAGAAAAGCATTAAAGTGCAAAATTTGCCCAAAATAAGAGACGACTCGCTCTCCTATTGACCAAGCAATGAACACTATAAGAACTAATATTTCGTAATTAACAAGCGCATTTTTAAAAGTAAATATGTTTTCAAAAAAAAATGTTGTTGCTTAGATACTTTAAGAGATTTTTAATGGCATTTCAGAAGAGTAAAACCTTTTATTGGCGTCGTGTGTCGTCGCGTTTTCACTACTATGGTTTTTGCACACTGCGGTCGCGCGAAAGTCGTCTGCGCACAGACAAACTACGTTTTTGAAATGAAACGTCTGAGTAGTACCACTCTGTGTTCCCGAAAAACTACGACTGTCCCGCAACAAGTAGCTCACCGCCCCATGATGCTTTGGGCGTCCACGGTGGCTGAAGGGCAGCGCCGCCAGCTTTCCCTCTAGGTAATAGTAAGAAACTCTATGGTTGGCGTCACACACACGGGGGTGTCGTTTTACGGCTTCCATAAACCTCTCCGCCAGGCTATCCAAAGCAAGTTCAACGTCTGAGTCGCCGGCGCCACTCATGTTTCTCGCTCAGGCGTCTCTGCGCGATGCATTGTGGGTCGACGCAGTGGGCGGCGCGCGAGTCGAGCTGGAGCCAAATCTGCGCCGGGTTCATCGGGGCGCGCTGGCAGCCGCCGGTTAACGCAGCGTGTGCTAGCGCGCTCGTTCGTCGGACTATAGGCCTCTTGCGCTGGAGTTTGCGGTAACGTGGCGGCGCCTGGTGGCAGCAAGGAAAAGCTGGCTGGGTAGTACCAGGTTGGGTAGTAGTCAGCCCTGGCTGTGACGGCGCAGCTTTCTAGCCTGCGTTTTGCGTCGATTGGCACATTTTTCTGCACTGTTGTGAGTGCGAATAGGCTCGTCACTTGTGACCAACCACGCCGCAGCCTGGCCGTGGCTTAGTTTTTAGAAAACCGACGCTCCGTGTGCCTTAGGACGAAATGCAGGCAGCAGAAGGAATCTGCGACGCCGATCCGCCCAAGAGACCTCGCTCAGTCTCGAAAAAACATCGCCATCGTTACTGCTGCGTCGTGGGCTGCCACGAGCAAGAAGGCCTGAATCCCAGTATCAAATTCCACCGTTTCCCTTCTAGGTCGCACGAAGCGGAGCGCCGGGTGCGCTGGATAGCTGCAGTTCGACGCACTAAGTAAGCGAACCTTCGCGTTGTGCTGGCTGCTTCGCCTGACTTGATGTTTGTTTGGTAATCCGCGTTGTTGAAATTCGTTCTTTTTGCACATGCAGTCCGGACGGCATACCGTGGGATGCAGTGCCGAACACTAGGATATGCAGTCGCCACTTTGTGGGTAACGAGAAAAACAATGCCAGTCATCCCTCATATGTATACCTACAATCTTCCCCGCGGTCTACAGCCGGCCTCATCCTCCTTGTGTTCGTCTTCTTCTGGCGCTTACCTCTCTCAAAAAATGTATATTTAGCGAGCAGCCGCATATGCAGGTGTAGAATGAGAATTTATGCATTCTACAACACAACTTGTCTAGTAGGCAGTTGGACCAAGCAAGCAGCAAAGCAGCAAAAAAAAAGTGTACCATGACAATCACCAAACAGTAGGGAATGCGCAACAGAGCAAGCAGGAAAAGGTGAGAAACAAACAGCATAATTCAGAGATCATATCAAGGGAATGCACAACACATCAAAGAGCACAAAAAAAAATGCATGGTATAATTCATATGTCATATCAACATCTCACTTCAGATAATCACTATTAAGGCAAATCGGCATATCAGCAGGCATGGCTGGTGGTTCACGACTAGAGACCCGGCCACTGAGACAATTGACAATTCGACCGATGAAACGTGGTGAGGTGGTCAGGTGCGTGCAAATGACCACAAATGGGCGGGTTGATTAGGTGCGAATTGGCTGCGCACTACGAGCAGCCCAATGTCGAGAGTGAAATGTGCACATTGTCGACCTCAAACCAGCAGGTATGTGGCAGCGCGGCATCACTGATAGCAGCGGACGTGTTCGAGCGATGTCGTTTTAAGGATGAAAGGCTACATCAAGAAAACGACATCAAGCGCGCAGCGCACGAGCTCGCGCTGCAGCGTTATTCGGCGGCGAGCTCATATATGCACTGCATCATGTTAGCATTTGCTGAAGGAACAGATGGCGGCTACTACAAAGCAGGCAGTTTAGCGATATGCAGTGAACAAAGACTGCAGGAGGCCCACCGTTTCGTGGCATGCTGAAAGACCGCTGCTGGCGCCGCGTGTACCGTCGTGCGCTCGAGCAGTCCCGTATACATGTCTGTTTAGCGCTGCTGCGAATTCATATGCAAGTATTTCATCGCGTTGGTGCGCTTAAATCTTGAAGCATGCAGACCTTATCTGAAGTTCGACTTCGTACGCGACTGTCTTCGCTTGCGAATGACACCGCGCTGAAACTTCGCCGATTATTTCTTCAACAGAGTACACGTACTTGGCGTTGCATAATTTCTTCCCTTTACACAGCGTGCCAGCCCTGAAAAAATCTTCGGCGCCCGATATTCGCTGTAGGCCATGGCAGAGCACAAGCGAAAGTCGCGGGTCCATACTAGCTGCCAACGTGCTTTCCGAAGCAGACGCCAGAGCCCGGTACTACCCAGCCGAGGGCAGAGGGCGCTCTTTAGCATCATTTTCGCAGCGCCCCCTGGGCAATGCAAGAGGTCTATATTCGCGCTTATGGTAGGGCGAGAGCGAATTGATCAATAACTCGATGATCAATTCGCTTTCGCCCTACGATAAGTTTGCCGTCCCGGTTAGCTCAATTGGTAGAGCGACTGCTCCGGTGAAGCGGTGGTCCCGGGTTCGAACCCCGGACCAGGACGCATTTTTCTTTAACTGCGAAGTTTCTGAGAAAGCTGTATAGCTTTCCTTTGTAGCCGTATGGCTGCGCTTGGGTGGACGTCCATGAGTAATTACTCCCTTATTACGAGGTAGCGTCAAACGAATGGTTGCAATCGAAAGAGGATGACGTGAGGATGCTGTGCAAAAACAATTATGTCGATAGGATGATCAGTTGATTAATTAGAGCCGTAAATGTTCAAGAAGTGGACGGGTCCAAAGCAAAAGTGGCGCCAAATTTGAAGATGCCGGAAGTGTGGGGCCCCGTGACCGGAAGTGTGGGCGGAGCCACCGCGTGGCGCCAAATTTGAAAGTCCGGAATGCATACTTAGATGAAACGAGGGAAAATGTGCAGTTAATCGAAATCCAATAATAATTAATGATTACAGAAAGTGTCGAGTGAATTAAGGTGTATTAATTGTGAATAAAGGTGATTTAATTATGAATTAATGTGATTCAAATGTGAAGTAATCGTACATTAAGGTGAATTACGGCGAATTAAAACGAATTAATTGAATGACTTAACAAAAAAATGGCTGAGGCTTAACTTGGTTAAGCCTGGAGAATGCGAAGCATCATCGTGTCGCGTAATTTGGAGGCGCACAACCACAGCGACGTCGCGAGGTGGGCCCCCGTTTCTCCACTGTAGTGACGTCATCGTGTCACGTGGTGTGACGTCATGTATCACGTGATTTGGAGGCGCACAACCACAGCGACGGCGCGAGGTGGGCCCCGTTTCTCCACTGTCGTGACGTCATCGTGTCACGTGGTGTGACGTCATGTATCACGTGATTTGGAGGCGCACAACCACAGCGACGGCGCGAGGTGGGCCCCCGTTTCTCCACTGTCGTGACGTCATCTTGTCGCGTGGTGTGACGTCATGTATCACGTGATTTGGAGGCGCACAACCACAGCGACGGCGCGAGGTGGGCCCCGTTTCTCCACTGTCGTGACGTCATCGTGTCACGTGGTGTGACGTCATGTATCACGTGATTTGGAGGCGCATAACCACGGTGAAGGGCTGAAGTGGTAGCTAAAGTAGTATGCTTCGCATAAAAGCAACTTAGAATGAGGAGGCTTCATTGGTTTCGCATTACTCTAATACGGGTTACCTCAGTGATCTCGAATGCAAACGTCCTGTTGAGTGTTCAGTCCCAAGTGTCGCGGTGGCTCGGTGGTTAGCGCGCTCGGCTACTGAGCGGGAGCGCCCGCGTTCGAACCCGACCGCGGCGGCCGCGATTCGATGGAGGCGAAACGCAAAGAGGCACCCGTGTGCTGTGCGATGTCAGTGCACGTCAATGATCCCCGTGTCGTCTAATTTATTCTGGAGCCTTGCAGCCCTCCATTACGGTAGCTCTTTCTTCTTCCACTTCCTCCTCTACCCCTGACGGCGCGGTTCGGATGTCCACCGAGATACCTTGGCGTACACCTGACATCATCCTTATCATGGGTCACTCATATTAATTCAATATGCTCCCAGGCCTCACGCACTCTTGGTTATTTGCGACGGAACCAAACATCAGCACCACCTGAAATCAGACAACTAGCTTATCAGACATACGTACGCCAAAAGCTAGAATACGCCTCGTCCATCTGGCACCCTTCGCAAGCATACCTTTCAAATGAATTAGAAGCCATTCTGGCCACGGCGGTTGAATTTCTTTGGAGGAGAAATTCTAGAGGCTCGTGTACTGTGCGATGTCAGTGCACGTTAAAGAACCCCAGGTGGTCGAAATTTCCGTAGCCCTCCACTACGGCGTCTCTCATAGCCTTAGTAGCTTTGGGACGTTAAACCCCATAAACCAACCAACCAACCAACCAACCAACCAACCAACCAACCAACCAACCAACCAACCAACCAACCAACCAACCAAGCCATTCAAAATCGAGCTGCGCGGTTTATCATGTCCCAGTACTCGCGTGATAGTATTGTCACTGCACTAAAACGAGCCCTTTCCCTCCCAAACTCTCCAATCGCGTCGCATCGTATCACGCCTGTATATGCCTCCTTCATTCCTTTTTCTACCACCCTAGCAACAGGCATCCTTTGCTACAGCCGCCATCAAGAATATCCCCTCGCCTAGACCACAGTCATCCCATGGCTCCCATGAAAGGCCGCACGTCAGCGATGAATGATTCATTCTTTCCAGATGCAATAGCCCGTGTAATGCCCTGCCTGATATTACAGCTTCTTGCACAGATCGAGCAATTTTCGATCCGCACTAAACTGGCGAGTCATCTGTGTCTTACGTGATGTATTCGGCTTTACCAAATAATCTGATCCTGTGTTACTCTTTTCATGATTTTTTAAGGCGAAAGCCTTTAATGGCTCATACTGTCGTGACCAAGACGTGTTAGCAAATTTGTCCACGTTTCAGATTGGTCGAAATGGTCGTGACGTCACTGCGCGCGAATTTTGACGGGTGTCCACCGAAATGTGAGACAGTTACTGCGCAATTTCCTTTCATCAAATACAATTTTCGACTGGTGTCCACCGAGATATGTGAAATAGTTACAGCGTAATTTACTTTCAAATACAATTTTCATTTTCTTCATTACGGCCCCTCTTTCTTCTTTCACTCCCACTTCCTCCCTTCCTGCACGGTGCGGTTCAGGTGTCCATCGAGATGAAAGAGAATTACAGCGCCATTTCCTTTCCTCAAAAAGCGTTGCGTTCAAAGGGCAAGGCATCGCGCCGAACGGGTGGTGGCGTTCCGTGAACTCCCTGGCAGCGCTACAACACGCTGTCGCGTTCCACTCCTAAAGGCAAAGATTAAGCGTCATCAATTGGCAGTTAATTAATGCACCAACAGAATGTGAAGTGAACAATCGCGTAGCAGAATGCAGCACTGCAGGCTTTCGCCTTTCACCACTTTAGCCGCTAAAGTTCCTCGTAATTTTTTTTGCTTTTTTTCGTTACTTTGCTTTTTGTCTGTTTTTGTTGAGCTGGTGTCATATGATGTTACACACTGTTCTTGCCCCGTCTTATGTAATGCCCACGGGCCCTTAAGGCTTCAATAAATGAAATGAAAATATGCGAGACAGTTACTGATTCACATCCTCTCCTCAAAACCAATTTCCTAAACACTCCGCTGATTTTGAGAAAAGGAAAGGTGCATCACTGCCTCAATTTGTACATGCCACCACATATTCACAGCGCGATTGAGGTGTACCCAGTTAGGTGGTGGTGGAAACTTTATTTACAATTCTGGGGAGTTTGGGACTCACAGGTCCGTGGGCCCCCGCAAGGCCCCACTGCACTCAAACGTTCATGTCCATGACGCTGGCAGCCCGGCCGGTGGCGATGGCTTGCTTGGCCGGGTCCTAGTGGTTAGCATAGCTGCCTTCCCAGTTAGCCAACTACACTTACTCCTCATAGGCTTAACACAGGTACACGCCACTGAAACACAGGGAGTGACGTTAACCGGGACGACACTACCTCGAGGAAGAAGCGGACACCGGTCCCCCACCCGCACTCCGACCTTCACCCCCACCCCCATCCTCACCCCCACCCTTAACCACTCCCCCACCTCAACCTCCGTGAAGCACCTTAGTTCTGCCGCAAGGTATCGGCCTACTAAATGCAGAAATAAAGACGTTAAAAAAAAACGAAAAAGAACCACAGGTGGTGGTGGTGAAACTTTTTCCAGCGCATATAGAGGAGCGACCCGAAGTCCTCCCCCCCAGAAGAAATTCAGGGGTCACTACAGCTCCCCCTTAAGGGTATCACGCAATAGCGTCAATGGCTCCCTTCTGCTCCCTGGGGTCGTTTTTGCACATCACTTCGCCGACACAGGCACTGCATGCTTTGTATGCTATCCTATTTTATTTTTACATTAATATTCCTTAACAAAAGACACGCCATAACAAATCGATTTCCTCCTTGGTCGTGGAGTATAGCCCCCGGTTCACGACGCAAGGCGCAGTGGTTCGAGTTCGGGCTCAACTCCATGTCTTTCCATCGCATACCTTTTTTTTTTCTTCTTCAGAGGCACTACGTAATGCTGGTGGATTGACGTCGCGACCCTGTACACCAATAAGTTGTGCAGTGACGCCATAGCCGTGTATGATCATCGTGGGGTGTTTAGATAACCCACGCGAGGTCATGCGGTTGTGACGTCACGACTCTCTTGACACGCCAGTGCGAACAGCACCCGCACCTAAACAAGATTTTCCCTACATAATATGCACACGAATGTCTGTGGTGTCAGGGTAAACCTGCACTAGAGCATGTCACATGGACCTGCCCTAAGACAGACTTAGAGCCAATAATAAACAACCCGAGTGTGATGCAGTGGGAGCACTTGCTGGCCAGCGAGGACGAGGAAGCGCAACGATTTCTTGTATGCCGAGGCACGATGGCAGCAGTCAAGTGCGGCATCCTGGACCAAGGATCGACCACGGCGCCCAGTGACCCGCAAGTGTCAAGAACACTTTTAATTTATCAACAGTTTTTCCATCCATCCATCCTACGGCGGTTTCTCCGCAGAACAGGATCCTCAGCGCTGTCGCGTAAAGATGTTTTTGGTCTTGCTGGTTCTTGATCTGGGGTGGAAACTGTCAGAGGCGAGGGCCACCACAAGGGTGCTTCTTTCAAGTGCTCACGAGCCAACCACTCAGGTCTCACCTCGCGTTCGTAGCATCCACTATTCTCCAAGCAGTAATGAGGTAGCTAGGGCTCGTCTGACAAAAGCGTTTCCGCACCCTCGCCAGCTTTCCAGGTGGCTAAGTTCCCCTCGCCTATGACAGGGCGGGGTCGCTTAGTGCAGTCACGAACGTTTGCGTTTCTCCGCTGCACGTGTTGTTAGACTTGGTCATGCTTCAATTAGGGATCAGCGATTTTTAAGGAAAGGAAATGGCGCAGTAACTGTCTCACTGTTGGTCAAATATTTAGGCCCCCCTCCCCAAGGTGGAGTAGATTTGCCATCCAGGTTAGCTCAGTCGGTGGAGAGGATGTCCCGGGTTCGAACCCCGGACCAGGACGAATTTTTCTTTGACTGCGAAGTTTCTGAGAAAGCTGTATAGCTTTCCTTTGTAGCTGTATGGCTGCGCTTGTGTGGATGTCAATGAGTAGTTACTCTCTTACTACAAATCTAATCCACTTTGGGGGATTCCCCTAAACATATGACCGACAGTGCTCCCACTTTGAGTTATCGATCAATTTCCTCTCGCCCTACCATAAGCTTGCCGTCCCGGCTAGCTCTGTTGGTAGAGCGACTGCTCCGGTGAAGCAGTGGTCCCGGGTTCGAACCCCGGAACTCTAACTGCGAAGGGTAGGAGGAGGAACAACTTTATTAAGAAAATAATAAAAGGTCCCCAAGGGTGGGCTCGTACTTGTCCAAGACACCACGACCTGGGCCTCATGAAGAGCTCTGTCCACTAGCCATGTTTGACCAGCTGGTTGAGCAGCTCAGAGTGGCCTTCCATGAGGAGGGGGATGGACTGGATATGGGGGGAACTGCCATGGGTTGGGAGCATTTCCACAGCTATTGCATGAGAGTTACCTTGGCCATCCCACATGCTGAGCAAAGTGGGATCAAGGTAGAATGGTAGCGATGAAGGAGGAAGGTGAGATGGAGTTGCCGCCAGACCGTGCTGTATTTTGAACCTAGTGTACGATGAGGCGGTGGGATGGTGAAGCAGCTGTTTTTGTAATGTGTGGTGGTCTGGTGGCATGTGAGTTGAGAGCCGCGTCCACATAAAGGATGTCTGGTCTCCCTCTGTAGTGTTTGGTGCAATATTCAGCTCGGGCCTGGCGCCTGCTCCTGTGTAGCTTGGGGTTCATATTACTGGGTAGAGGTCCGATGCACAGTTGGCCCTGGATGTCAATTGGGATGATATGATAGTCGGGAGCAGGTGAGCATGTGTTGGGGGCCAATTGTAGATGCTGTAGGAGGTGTTGGACAGTTTCTGTGTGGCTTAGTTGAAGTATGTGGTTGCTTCATTCGACTTCGAACAGTTCCGAGATTGCATTGTAAGTTCCTGTTGCGAGTAAGCGATTTGTGCTTACGGATTGTGGTAGGAGAGACCCGTTCAGAAAATTTAGCTCCGTTTTCTGCATGTTGTTGTCGATACAGGCTGCAGTAAAAGCGCGCATGCGCAGCAATGATTTCATCACAGGTAATATAGTTTTGCTTGGCTCCGTGACACAGCTCACGAGCACGCGGTGGACAACAGTTCCCTGCAAGGCAGGATTGTCTTGTGGTGAATGCCTGTGCCAGACTGAAGGTTTGATGATGGCAGCATTCTGGTTAAGAAATTATTTTGCGTTTATGTTTTCTGCCGCTTAGTTCCCTGAAATCAGCGAGACGCCGACACTGTCAAGCACACCAGGTGCACTGCTGAACTATTTTAACCATAAGACTGCTGCCGAAAAGAAAACTAAACTGCTATGGAACCGGTGAAGCAGCGTGCAGTGAAGTTCCACTAGGAGAATTTTCACTTTTACGTGAAAAGTAAAGGCCTGGTGTCGCAGAAAAGCTGGCGTTGGCGTTGTCGCTGGCATGATGGAAAAATCCAGACAGGCTGAAAACGTGGCTACTACAAAAGAAAGCCGGCGTTGGCGTTGTCGCTGGCATGACGGAAAAATCCAGACAGGCTGAAAACGTGGCTACTACAAAAGGCTACCATAGATGATGCCAGTCATTCCATCAGCGCATCAGAAACCCACGACCTCCGGGTCGAGAGTCAGCCATACGAACGTGCCTGCTTGGCATAGTGGTGGGCTTTATATGTATGTCGTGTGGTCTTTCACATGACTGTGAAAGCAGCACATGGAACTATGTTACCCCATGTTAAAGAACCCATAACCCATGTCACCGAGATCTCAAGTCACTTCGGGACATTAAACCCCATATACCATGCCATAGAACTGCTCTGTCCATGCTGCACATAAAGGGGCCATGACACCCGATTTTCGAACATAAACTGCTTACTGCACTACACTCCATTTGCCGAATTACAGTTCCCCAAAATTTGAACTCAGCACATTCAAAACACACTTTTTTTCGCTTCTTTTGAGAGTTGCCTCCTGGTCTGGCCAAGCCAATGTGGCTGAGTGAAAACTTTCTATTTTATTTCAGTAAAGTAAACCTCGTTTTCCTCTCATTTTCAGAAGCCTTCAGCATAGGACGCTAGTAAAGCTTGGTGCTGGGCTAGTTGGTTATACATTCTTTGAGATAGGTTAGTGCCAAAAAACATGGCTGTGGCTCAACTTGGTTAAGCCGGGAAATCGCGAAAGCAATACCCATGGCTACGTCCTCGCTCACATGATAGTCGTGCTGTTGTGGTGCTTGTGTGAAACTTGTTGCATACCTTGGTCCTGCTGTGGTGATCACTTGGCTATTCTATGTACAACTAGTAGTGAAACTATAATCGCTGCGGCTCTGAGGATATGCTTGGTGACTGTTGATAACACTGAGCGAATCAGTCCCATCATCCACTGAAGAGCTCGCACGTTCTCGCCGAGCCGCATACTGGGCACGTTGCTTAGCGAGTCTTGTTTCACGCTCTTCCTCTGTCTCTGTAGCTCGCCGCTCTCTTTTACGCGCATTACGAGGAGCCTCCCTAGTGGTAGGTGGCATCGCTGCGAAGCAATGTTAAGGCGCTGGTGGTTGGCACAGCTACTGCTTTCTAGCGACGTGAGTCGAGCCTAAATCTCTTCAGCGTAACGCCACAATCGCGCTCCTAGCGGAGAGCGCAGGCGTTAGGCGCCGGTGGTGGCACCGCTGTGCCACGGAAAAGGCTGAAAGTGCAAGTAGTAAAGCTTTCGCTTTACTTTCGCTTTAAAAGATGAACACAAGGCGAGAGGACGATGACACGACACAGAAGAAGTGCTCTTCTTGCCTTGTGTTCGTCTTTTTTGGCGCTACCCTATCTCAAAGGATAGTACGCTAGCTCAGTAATTCTTGGAGAAGTGGGCTTGTTTCTGGTGCCCATTTTGAGATTGAAAACGAAACAAATTAATGGGCTTATGCTGCATTATAAAGCATACACTCAGAAGCATACGGTTATTTGCATGTTATGGGAGTAATCTCATTTTAGCAGCCAAGTACTCCCACATGTGAAAAGCAACAAGTCACGTGCCTGCCCCTGCTGATGTGCGCCGTGAAACATCTGGCAGCAGCACTGCGCTGACAAATACATTGTTCTTGCCCACTGCTGGGTCAACTCAACAATCAAAAGCCCATATTAGTACAAGGCAGCCCTACAGTAAAAATTGGGGCACTAAATAAACAACAGAGACAACCGTTGAATGCTTCCTCGCTGCATGCATGCATGCTGAGATACTGTGCGCGCACATTCCAAACATCATTCTTTTCAGCATGTCGCTGTCGGTGGGAGGAGTTTCCCAGTTCAAATTTCAATTGCATTTTTTAAAATATACAGTGCATCCAGGACACTGAAAAGTTTGGAGTAGAATCGCAGGCTCTCGTATTATTCACTGAAGTACAAAAGTGCCATATGCCTAACAATGCCATGGCACCGAATCAGCGCCTAAACGTTGCGCCCAGTTATAAATCGACTTAGTATAAAAATGGTCGGTGAAGTCATATCCCATTGTCGGAAAATTTAAATTTGTAGAAACAAGGCATCAAATATATAGCCATTATCCTTGAAAGCTCCCATAAAAAGCCAATCCTTTGTTACATATATCCATTATTTCATCACAAACCATTTCCTTAAAGCGAGGTTTGACAGTAAATTTACCAACCAGGTCAATACTGCATGCAGCGAGCTCACCTTTAATGTAATGGCAAACACGATGTATGAATATCTGGAAAAAGCTGGGTGTGGTATTAGTTGGTTTCTGTGTTCAAATATTATGTGCAGGCATTTGTTTAAGGCTCAATTTTGGCAAGAAAAAGTGTGTAACACTATTGAATCTTGGTGAATAGTGCACAGAAGTATAATGCTATGCATGGATTACTTATTTTAGCAACTGCACTAATAAGAAACACGAGGCAGATTTAAATTGAAGAGCGGTCTCTCGCATAGTGTAAAAACTGTTGGACCTTCACAACTTAACAATGCTAACAAAAACAGTTCATCAGAAGCTTTCTGTACTTTGTATTTGCCATTTGCACAAAAGAATGTTGTCACTACTACTACCGTATTTATTCGAATCTAGGCCAAAAGTTTAAAAAAAAAAATGGGATGTAAAACTCTTATGTTGACTTAGATTCGAGGATTTCGTTTAGAGGTTTCGGATTCGTAAAATATGAATAAAAGTAGCATGCAGGTGGTGCTCCCACAAAGACAGCACTGTAGCCATTACTATCCGTAGCCGATATCGATCAAAGCACACATGAGCACTGGCTGCCATTTTGGCCTTGTTCTGTTCTCGTGTGATGGCGTGAGCACATTCGCAACAGTGAAGTTTTCATATGCAGTTTTTATCATAGACACCATGGCACCAAACAGGCGGTGCCATTATAGCGCCGTCTTCAAGCGAAAAGTTATACTCGGTGCAGAGCAGTCGTCAAATCTACAAGCCGGGCGGGACTTCGGCGTGGATGAAAAGAATGTTCACCTTTGGAGGGGGCAGTGTAACAAAATTTTCGCTTGCGCAGGAACGAGAACGGCTTTCACGGCCCCAAGAAAGGCTGCTATCCAGAAGTGGAGTTAGCACTGGCCGAGTTCGTGAAGTCTCAGAGGTCAGCGGCACTTCCAGTGACCACGGAAGTGCTGCAAGCTAAAGCAAGAGAGCGAGGCATCCCCCGGGAACAGTTTAAAGCCAGCCGGGGCTGGTTGCAGAACTTTGTGAAGCGCTTTGGCTCCAGCCTCCGACGTCGCACGTCCATCTGTCACAAGCTGCCGGGCGACTTTGAAGAGAAGCTGATCACATTTCAGCGGTTCGTTATAAAGAAGAGGATGGAGCACGGCTACGCCGTAGGACAAATGGGAAACACTGACCAGACATTCGTGTGGTTTGACATGCCAGTGGCGTGCACCGTGAACGAAAAAGGTACAAAGGAAGTGAAAGTGTGCTCGGCCGGATACGAGAAGCAGCGCATGACAGTAATGTTGGGCTGCACGGCGGATGGCTACAAGCTGCCGGCGTATATAGTTTTTAAACGGAAGACTCTTCCAGCTTGGGAAGTGTTCCCAAGAAACGTGATCGTCCGCGCCAACAAAAATGAATGGATGGCGAGCGATAAGGTTGAGCAGTGGATAAGAATGGTTTGGCAGCGGCGTCCAGGGGCCCTCTTGGCCAAACGTTCCCTCCTCATCCTGGACTCTTACTGTGGACACCTGACTGACGGCGTAAAAGGTGTGCTTTCCAAAGCCGGTATTGACGTCGCCATCATACCTGGCGGCAGGACAGGCCAGCTACAGCCTCTTGATGTATGCCTAAATAAGCCTTTTAAGGATCGGCTTCGCAAGTACTACGTGGACTGGCTTAGTGAAGAGCGCGAGCTTACACCAACAGGTCGTATAAAGCGCGTCACGCTAGGAGTTGTAGCCAGTTGGATAGTTGCAGCCTGGGATGACATCCCGGAAAGCTTGGTTGCGCGCTCATTCCGCAAGTGCTGCATCTCTAATGCACTTGATGGCAGTGAAGCGATAAGGAAGTCAGCGATGATACAGAGTGAGCAGGTTCCTGGCAATAAATGACATTTGCGTGCTGTACCTCTTGTTCGCAGTTGTTTTTTCGGCCGGCCTACAATCGAGGTAAGTTTTTTTTCTGTGGCCTTCAACTTTCAGGTCTAAGCTTAGAATCGTGGCCGGCCTAGATTTGAGTAAATACGGTATGTACGCAGAGTCATTCTGCCATCAATACACTGTGAGAAACGAAGCAGCAGGTTCGTGCGATGAAAATAATGAACACTGAACTAAAATTTATTTTTCAACTAAAGGAGGCATATTCCAACTCGGAAAATGGTCCATCTGAAACAACTTTCATCATAAAACTTTCACAAAACAAAGAAGCAACACTTTAAGCACTGTTGCTAACAGTTGCACAAGAAATATTCTATTTAAATACAAACTCCAGTGCGCCTGACACTGGTCCAAATCTAAAAGCATGGCAGATGAGAAAATGCCAAACACAGGATAAACTACTTTTCATCTAAAGAGGACTTTTTCAGCTATGAAAGACTGTCAACTTTAAAACTACTGCTGTTACAAACTATTAAACAAAAACAAGAACATTTTAGCATTTTGCCAACTTTGACACATGAAAAGGCCTGTTTAAACACAAAATATAGTACACCTGACGCTGTTAAAGATGTACAAGCGTGGCTTAGATAACAATGCAAAGCACACAGCTAAACCTTATATTCTGGTCAGACAGGCCTTTCCAACCTAAAAAACACTCAAATTTACAACTACTTTGCTTATAAACTTTTCAGGAAAGGAAAACAAGAACACATTTAGCAATGCTGCTAATACGTGGTAAGTCTTATTTAAATACAATTTGCGTAGTACACATGACACTCGTCCAGACATAAAAAACAATGGCTTATGTGAGAGTGCCAATCTCGTCTGACATGTTTGAGAAGAACGCTGTGGTAAGTATTGCACAGGGAACAGTGTTAGTTACATGGCACTCGGCAATGCGGCGAAACAAAAAATGAGTGCCCTGGGTTTCAAGCAACACTGACCTGGTTTCGGCGAGCATTCTGTACGCACTCTGTGACATGGTGGCTGCAGTCACCAGGACAGAGATAACAAAGAAAAAAAAAATGAGAAAAAGAACTTTTTTAACGAGAGAGAGTCATCACATCGGCGGCGGGCCGCTCCAGCGCGACACAACTTCAGGTCCGTAGTAGCACAGGTCGTGCCAGAGCGCAATGAAGTTCGCGCTGTTCGTTGTGAGCGGGCAGGACGACGCCCCGGGAAAGAGCACCACGAGAGCGGTCACGAGGGCGGCGGTGACTAGCAGGCCGCCCAGAAAGTAGCGGGCGGCGTTGAACCGCTGCTTGGTCACCGGCGCCAGTCTCTTGCGACCGGCGAGCACCTGGCGGCTCCGGTTCAACCTGGATGGAAGCCGCCGTGACGTCAGCCAAGGGAACAAAAAGACACCCGGCAATTTTGAAAGAGCGAAAATGTAGAAAAAATACCAAGGGAAGTATTGTGGAATATCAGTGATACGATAATAGTTGATACGAATTTGTAAAGTTCCCTTGCTAGAATGCACTCTGTACCATAACATAAGGGTAGCGCAAAACCAGGACGACGGACACAAGGGGAGAGAACACACACCAACAACACAGGCACTAACTTCCGACTGACGAAGAAAACCAAACCCAACTAAGTGAACGGAACCTGAGCAAAAGTAGCGCATGCGCTGATCTAAGATAAAAAATCGAAAAAAAGGTGCGAAAAATGCGATAAAATGCATTCACTTAGTTGGGTTTGGTTTTCTTCGTCAGTCGAAAGTTAGCACCTGTGTTGTTGGTGTGTGTTCTCTCCCCTTGTGTCCGTCGTCCTGGTTTTGCGCTACTCTTATGTTATGGATCAATACCGACTTGCCCAAATTTCCACCCTGGTGAAGCACTCTGTACAGTGAGCAGAATTTCGGATGTTCCGAACACTGCGGACAATACGAACGCGAGAGCCACAACAGCACCTTTGAGTGCTCAGTAAGCATGCCAGGGTTGCCAGTTGCGTGGTTCACACCGCAAGCAGTGAGCGGTGGTACGCGGCCCGTACACCATGGACGTTGCATCATCATCATCATCAGCCTGACTACACCCACTGCAAGGCAAAGGCCTCTCCCATGTCTCTCCAATTAACCCTGTCCTTTGCCAGCTGCGGCCGCCGTATCCCCGCAAACTCCTTAATCTCATCTGCCCACCTAACTTTCTGCCGCCCCCTGCTACGCTTGCATTCTCTTGGAATCCACTCCGTTACTCTCAAGGACCAGCGGCGAGGTGGTGACGCACAGCTGTAAATAATTCCTGCCAGCCGTAAACAGATCTGCATGAATATATTCCATACGCTTTTGCAAATGGATTTTGTTCACTTTTGGTGAAACAAATTTCAGATGTTACGAATAATTTTCGCGACCCTTTCAGGTTCGTTTCATTGCGATTCTGCTGCAGTATGCTTTTCCAGTATCAAGAAACTGCCCAAAAGGCTTTACAGTACGGGTATAAAGGAAAACAAATGAAGGCTTTCTGTGCTAATGCATATTTTGCTTCCTCCACTGGTTTCAATCACAGTTTGATTAGGCTAAATTCAAGACTCAGGCAAACCAACCTACATGACTATTCCATAAGTCAAACACTCCCTTGTTACATTGCTGTAAAGTAGAACGGCGCTCGTGCATTTTTTAACCTGGAAAAAGAATGCATTATAGAGGAAAGCGTATCACCCAAAGCTATTAAGCATTTGAAAAATGTAATTGAAGATTAAGATAAAAAAAGGCATTTATTGGCATTTTTATTGTTGGTATTAGCTGATACCTCGTGATCTCAGAATTCTGTTCTCATTTCTGTCGGGAACTTGAGAACGCATCTGACAAGTCGAGTACGCAATGAAGAAAGTGGTCGTGTCTCTTCCTCATCACTTTAGAATACTTTCGTCGCCTGCACTATTGCAGTTGGCAGAGACAGCGGCAGCAGGAGCTCTTTCGGCTAAACTTTCTGCAACTGCATTACAGGTATCAATTCCTGATCTACCGGCGCAACACCATCATCGTGTCGCTGTTATCATCAACAACTGTGACGGACTGACATCGACGGACTGACAAGGCTGCCACGCCCCAGCGTGCCAGGAAGCAACACGGCCACCAGGGGACATCAGGGATAAAAGAGCCGAAACTGGAGAGCAGCCCTTTCAGTTGGCAGAGACAGCGGCAGCAGGAGCTCTTTCGGCTAAACTTTCTGCAACTGCATTACAGGTATCAATTCCTGATCTACCGGCGCAACACCATCATCGTGTCGCTGTTATCATCGACAACTGTGACGGACTGACATCGACGGACTGACAAGGCTGCCACGCCCCAGCGTGCCAGGAAGCAACACGGCCACCAGGGGACATCAGGGATAAAAGAGCCGAAACTGGAGAGCAGCCCTTTCAGTTTGCAGAGACAGCGGCAGCAGGAGCTCTTTCGGCTAAACTTTCTGCAACTGCATTACAGGTATCAATTCCTGATCTACCGGCGCAACACCATCATCGTGTCGCTGTTATCATCGACAACTGTGACGGACTGACATCGACGGACTGACAAGGCTGCCACGCCCCAGCGTGCCAGGAAGCAACACGGCCACCAGGGGACATCAGGGATAAAAGAGCCGAAACTGGAGAGCAGCCCTTTCAGTTGGCAGAGACAGCGGCAGCAGGAGCTCTTTCGGCTAAACTTTCTGCAACTGCATTACAGGTTTGAGTGCATTCTGTAACTTACCCTCTCTACTACAAGTGACCTTTTTCCGCTGTCGCTGCCAACTGTGTTTTGAGTGTTTTGAGCATGCCGAGTGAGATAGAAAAATTGCGTGATCAGCTGCGGAAAGAATTTCGCGCCGAAATTGCAGCAATGCGCAGTGCAATAGAAAGGGATTTACGTAAAGAAACCCGTGAGCTGTCGCAGAGCGTAGATTTCTGCAGCAAGAATTATGATGACATGTCTGCCGAACTCTCAGCACTAAAGGAGGAAAACAAAACGTTAAAAGAAGAAAACGCTGCACTATCTGCTGATCGCGACAGCTTACGGAACATGCTCCTTGCTTTTGAGCTTCGGCTGACCGATTTGGAGCAATACTCTCGAAACAGAAACCTGGAAATTAAAGGGCTTCCCGAAGCTGACAACGAAAACCTCCCTGATATCCTCCAAAAGATTGGAGAAGTAATCGAAGTGCCCATAACAGCTCAAGATATTGAAGCCTGCCACCGGGTTCCGGCTAAGAAGTTGACATGCCCAAATGTGATAGTGCAGTTTCGCAACCGATCGAAGCGTGATGCTTTCCTGAGTAAAGCAAAAGAAGTCAAAGCCACAACTGCTGATCTTGGTTACACTGATCTTGGTCAGACTGAAAGTTCTGCCGTGTATATTAACGAACACTTGTGCCCTACTCTGAAAAAGCTAATGAGCCTGACTGTGGCGAGGAAAAAGGATAAAAAATGGAAGTTTGCCTGGACAAAGAATGGAAAAATTTTCGCCAGGCAAAATGAGACTTCCACAACTGTGCGCATCACCTGCATGGGTGACTTGGACAAGATTGTCTAAGCCGCTGGTGCTGGTCACGCAGACCAATACTGCCGTCCTCAGAACACTATGCTATACCTGGAAAACAGTTTGCCTTGCAACATTCCTTTAAAGTGTTGTACACAGAACACAGTTTTTGCAGTCCATATAAATTCGCGATCTCTTATATCTAAACAGGAACATGTTTCAAACTTTCTTGATGAGTGCCGCATCCAGTTCGATGTGATAATGTTCACAGTAACGTGGTATCGTCTAGACAGTGACATGCTATCTATAGACGGGTACAGTCATTATTTTTTAAACAGAAGTGAAACTCGTGGTGGGGGCGTTGCGATGCATGTCAAGCAAAACATATCCTCCGACATTTTTAAACCATTTACGCGGATCACTAGGGATTATGAATCGTTGTGCGTACAAGCCGAAGAACAATTGTTTACTGTGGTATATCGGCCGCCAACTGGCCGCCATAGCATTTTCTTCGAGTTCGTTGAAGTATTAGACTATGTTGCAGATAAAAATTATCGCTTGCTACTAGGTGGTGACTTCAATGTAAACATGGGCAGTGATAACGTTCATTCTTTACAGCTGAATAATATAGTGACTTCGTGCGGCTTCAAAAATGTGATTTCAACACCAACTCGCGTTTCGCTGACTGGACAATCATTGCTTGATCAGTTCATTGTAAACGCAGACACAGCAGTTGAAACTGCGGGCACTATAAGCTATGACATAAGTGATCATAGTCCCATCTTTATATCATATTCAAGCAATCTCTCCAAGAAAAAAATGCTTAAGCCTCCAATAATCTCTCGGTGCCTATCGACAGCAAACATGGATTCTTTTCGCGCGTGTGTTTCAGACGGTGACTGGTCTCTTGTATATGAGAAAACAAATGCGAACGATGCCTACAATGCATTCCTCTCTATTTTTCGCCGTTACTATGACACCTGCTTTCCATATAGACGAGTGAAATCGAATGGAAGTATAAGAAAGCCTTGGGTTGGGCCCGATCATCTGAAAATGATAAAGAAGAAAAACAAACTTTTCAAAAAATTCCTGGACACCAGAGAGCCATCGGCTTTCTTAAAATTCGAGAAATGCAGAAATAAGTTAAATGCGGAGCTAAGGAAAGCGAAGAAATTGTATTATAATAACCTTTTTACAAATACGTTAAAGAGTCGTCCTCATATGGCATGGAATGTTATAAACATGGTGTTGAAGGGCCGAAATGCAAGGTTTTCAGCGGCAGAATTTCTAAGCAATACAAACCTCTCCGGTGTTGACTTAGCGGAACACTTTAATACTCATTTTGTCAACTTGACAAATACACAGGATAGCCTGGAAGCAGATTTCACCTTTCCATCTCGCTGCAGTGACACTCTTTTTCTTCCGCCAACCGATGAGGCAGAAATCTGTTCCACATTTCTGAACTTACATAACAGTAATGCCAAAGATGCTGACGACTTGCAAATAAAGCCGGTTAAATACGTTATTGATATCATCGCACCCTATTTATCGTATATATTTAACTTAGTACTTGAATCAGGCTGTTTTCCAACCGCTATGAAGAAAGCAAGAGTATCCGTTATACATAAGGGGGGCGAAAAGAATGATATTAATAACTATCGACCAATATCTATACTTCCTGTATTTTCAAAAGGACTAGAAAAACTAATATTTGCACGTATTAACATCTTTTTCTTGAAGCATAGCTTACTAACCGACTGCCAGCACGGTTTCCGGAAAGGCAGGTGTACTGAAACGGCTTTACTTACAATGAAAGAACTTATAATTAACAACATTGACAACAACTACCTTACACTCGGCATATTTATTGACTATAGCAAAGCTTTTGACCGTCTAAATCATCAAATATTATTACACAAACTGTTTGCATATGGCTTACGTGGTGTATGTCATTCGTTGCTTGAATCTTACTTATGTGACCGCCAACAGTGTGTTTCTATTGACAATATCTGCTCGTCTTTTCAAACAGTTACCTCCGGCGTACCTCAAGGTAGTGTTCTGGGGCCGTTTTTGTTCAATGTATATATTAATGACGCTGTTGAAAATAGAAATACTGCATCATTTGTGCTTTATGCTGATGATATGAGCATGTTTGTTTCTGGCAAACATATTAGTGCAGTTCTAGCGGAAGCTCAATCTGAATTGCTGAAAATTTGGGATTGGCCCAATCTTAATGGACTATAAATTAATACAACTAAAACTAAAGGTGTACTGTTCAAAGCCAGAAACAAACATGTGGATATAAACCACCCTCTTGTACTTGGTCCTGAAGTGATAACAATAGTTGATAAAGTTAAAATATTGGGTGTAACCTTCTCCGCTGATATGACATGGACTAGTCATATCGAATCATTATCAAAACACCTATCAGCAGCAGCAGGTGCAGTATCACGATGCCAGCAGCTCTTACCAGTGAAAGCCAGACTCCAAGTTTACCACGCTCTTTTTGCTTCTAGAATTAATTACTGTACACTTGTGTGGGCTACAACGAGCCTTAAGAATCTGTGCATTCTTCATCGTTTGCACAAGAAAGCTTTGCGCTACATTGGCAATCTCCCACGACTACATGCAACCGGCCAGTTATTTGCAGATTTTGGCATTATCAATGTGATGACTGTCTTTGAATTCCGCTTAGTCTACTCGTTGTTCTTTTCAAGTGAAGATTTTAAAGCATTTTTAACCGCTTCTTCTTGCTTAACTAGTCAAAGAAGTGATCCCCGAACCGGTGCTTCAGACATGTGGTTTCTACCACATCGTCGCACGGGATACTTACTTCAATCACTTACATACCAGGTTCCCTTTGTGCTGAATAAACATGAAAAACTGCGTGCTGATTTCACTACTTTTACTCGGAGACAAGTTCGCGAATATTTCATGAAACGTTGAAACAATCCTTTTGATGCTTTGATTGTATCCCTCTGGTAATACCATCAGGTTGCACTATTATTTCGGTAACCACATATCTATTCTTTATACCTGTGTTTATACCTGTGTTTATACCTGCGTTTATACTGCCTTTATATTGCGTTTATCCCTGTGTTTATCCCTGTGTTTATCCCTGTGTTTATGCCTGTGTTTATGCCTGTGTTTATGCCTGTGTTTATGCCTGTAATATGTTCCATGTAAAGCAGCTTCCTGCTAAAACTGTCGCCTGCTGATGTATGCGAGGGCCCTCGGCACTCTCAAGCAGTGAAAAACTGCTTTTTCGCTGAGGTGCCCCCCAACCTAGAGTTGGAAAATAAACATTGAATTGAATTGAATGTGGGCAGGACGCCGGGACGGCTCAATGTCACTGGTCTCCTTCAAGTCACGTGAACCTGGGAAGGACCCGTTCTGATGCTAACGCATCACAGCAGGTGACTGCCACCGCCTCTCCATATTGCATGCCTCCAGGTTTGGCCAACTCGTATGTGTATGCATGTGCTCTCAGTAGCTGAACATATCATACGAGCCGAATTTGTCGAAATTTTGAACGGCGTTATCTAAAAATCGTATTACGCAAAAACACGCAACACTAAGAAAAACAGTGTGATGTCCCTGGAACATTTTCACTGCTCTCGAATTCGAGCGGACGAACCGAGAAATAGTACGGGCGGAAACACACCAAAGAGGCTCTCTGCATATTACAAAAAAAATGGCTGAGGCTTAACTTGGTTAAGCCTGGAGAATGCGAAGCATCATCGTGTCGCGTGATTTGGAGGCGCACAACCACAGCGACGGCGCGAGGTGGGCCCCCGTTTCTCCACTGTCGTGACGTCATCGTGTCACGTGGTGTGACGTCATGTATCACGTGATTTGGAGGCGCACAACCACAGCGACGTCGCGAGGTGGGCCCCCGTTTCTCTACTGTCGTGACGTCATCGTGTCATGTGGTGTGACGTCATGTATCACGTGATTTGGAGGTGCACAACCACAGCGACGGCGCGAGGTGGGCCCCCGTTTCTCCACTGTCGTGACGTCATCGTGTCACGTGGTGTGACGTCATGTATCACATGATTTGGAGGCGCATAACCACGCTGAAGGGCTGAAGTGGTAGCTAAAGTAGTATGCTTCGCATAAAACGTGAACAAGCTCATTTACAGCCCTCATGCACACCGAGCTCAGCAGGATGTCACTCTGCACACACGCAAAAAAAAAAAAAGCCTCCCCCTCACCAGTATTTCACCCTGAGGACCACTCGCGCAGCCCAGTGCAGCAGGTCAACGGTGGCAACGTCCATTCGCCCGCTTCCGCCTTCCCTCTCCCGCTCGTCCTCATCCCCTTCCCGTCCTTCGTCCTCCGTGCCCTGAGCCCGCAGATCGTCCATGTCCATCTCCTCGACACCGTTCAGCCGATCCGACAGCTCCAGGGTGTCTTGCACAGCAGCGGCCACCAAGTCCTCCAGCACACCGTTCTGGAGGGTGCCACTGCAAAGACGAGCGCCAACAAGCCACAGCAAATTCAGAAAGTAAGCCACACAGAAGATGCGCTGTCATGCGCGAACAAGAGAAAGAATAAAGTTAATGTGAAAGTCCGAAGTTTAGGGGAATCCCCCAAGGTGGAGTAGATTTGTAATAAGGGAGTAATTACTCATTGGCATCCACCCGAACGCAGCCATACGGTTTTTTTTTCTTTAACTGCGAAGTTTCTGAGAAAGCTGTGTAGCTTTCCTTTGTAGCTGTTTGACTGCACTTGGGTGGACATCAAAGAGTAATTGCTCCCTTATTATTAATGTGAAAGTGCAATGACAGATCATCATCATCATCATCAGCCTGACTACACCCACTGCAGGGCAAAGGCCTCTCCCATGTCTCGCCAATTAACCCTGTCCTTTGTCAGTTGCCGCCACCGTATCCCCGCAAACTTCTTAATCTCATCCGCCCACCTAACTTTCTGCCGTCCCCTGCTACGCTCTCCTTCTCTTGGAATCCGCTCCATTACCCTTAAGGACCAGCGGTTATCTTGCCTTCGCATTTATATGCCCTGCCCAAGCCCATTTCTTCCTCTTGATTTCAACTAGGATGTCATTAACCCGCGTTTGTTCCCTCACCCACTCCGCCCTCTTCCGATCTCTTAACGTTACACCTATCATTTTCCTTTCCATACCTCGCTGCGTTGTTCTTAACTCAAGCTGAACCCTCTTTGTTAGCCTCCACGTTTCTGCCCCATAGGTGAGTACCGGTAGGATACAGCAACTGCAATTCACAGAGTACTAGTAATTACTGTGGCTCCAGACCGATGCATCCTGCATACCTTGTAATTAAACACAGACCACGCAGTTATTCCCCCTTCAACCCCTAAGACCCTGGGCAATGATATACGTTACTCCATTTGTTTACCTCACCTTCACAAAACAGCACCAACAGCAACATGTTACTGTATTGCCATATGGCTGTCTGGCAGTATGAAAACTCCTATCTCAGAATGGGTCGTGTTTCCAAGTGCTTCAAGTACAACAGAGGTGCCTGCTTGTACCTGCTTTACCATTGTGTTCACGGAGGAAAAGAGCTGTGCACCAATTTCACATGCAATGACTGGAACCATTCACCGCTGTAGTCATAGTCGATTTCGGATGTATCGAACACAGATATATCAATTTACTGTTGATATCGAACAGTTAATATATTCTCTTGAAAATGCCATGCAAAAAAATTGCATTATTGACGGAATTCGAGTTCAGCGCAACATTCAATATATCGAATATTACCGCGTCCCTGCAAGTGGAACTTCTGATAGCGGCGCTCCTGCGATCACATTTCAGGTCACCGCGACACATGTGTAAACCAGCTGTACCTTACTTTTAATGAAAGATTACTACATTTATGGTATACTGGCAGGGTTAGACCTCTTATGATAGGCAGTGGCTAGCTCCAAAGCACTGTCCACTGCAACATCAATGTGAAGGAAGCTAGGCCTAATGATGCCTAGTGAGCAGCGCACTGCCAGTATGCTGGTAAGCGGCGCATCGCTGTAAGAAGCGTGCCGCTAGCGTGAGTGCAATGCATTCTTGCTTTTACGCTATAGATAATCTCATCTATTTCTGTGTTTTATATTGAATCGTCCATTCATCGAACTATTTCATGATCCCTCTCGAGTTCGATATATCCGGGATAAGCTGTACTTCTGAGTTTACCTGCCCCAAACAATGTTTCCATCATTTTCCAACCTGCCACTGCAGCAGAGGAAATACCTCAAAGGTGGGTCACTTTCCTAGGCTTTTTACAGACCCAAACCGGAGTCTCTCATAGCCTCAATCGCTTTGGGATGTTAAACCCCATAAACAAAATAGACCCAAACTGAAAGCACCACACAATAGTTTGCTGGAACCTATTTTATCAAAGGTTGGCTAATAGTACATCTCTCACGGCCACAGCAAGTGCTTAACAACAAACCTGTTTGCAGTCAAATGATTACCCGACATTTCTCTTATGAAGCATGCTTTTCACAGAAAGAGGGCAAACAGCATTTGATGCACTGAATATCCTCACTTCAAATTACATTAAAATCTTCTAGCGTGACATGGTATAAGAATAGGTGGTGCTATGTAAAATTGTTAGCCCCTACAGAGCCAAGCACCAGGCTGAGGGACAGCTTTATTCATAAAAAAAAGCATCAAAATCTGGCCAGTAGCCAGATTTGTGTGCAATACCTCTCATATCCGACACAGATGAACTTCCTTGTAGGTCTGCACTCAGGGTTTCATAGATCCCAACAGGTAACCCAAGAGAAAGGGACAAGCAAATCAGCGCGATGAAATTAAGAGACTTGGAACCTGTTTCCACAGCACCTACAGTCCACAATGTGTGCACTGTGCACAGCACTGTTGTAGTGCTCTGGTATTGCACATGCATTCATTTATGTCTATTTAGGGCAGGCAGTGACAGCTGATCTGGATCATGAGAGGGAAATAACTAGAAGAATAAGAATGGGGTGGAGCACATATGGCAGGTTCTCTCAGATCACGAACGGCAGTTTATCCATATCCATCAAGAGAAAAGCATACAACCGATGCATCTTACCGGTACTCACCCATGGGGCAGAAACGTGGAGGCTAACAAAGAGGGTTCAGCTCAAGTTAAGGACAACGCAGCGAGGTATGGGAAGGAAAATGATAGGTGTAACGTTAAGAGATCGGAAGTGGGCGGAGTAGGTGAGAGAACAAACGTGGGTTAATGACATCCTAGTTGAAATCAAGAGGAAGAAGTGGGCTCGGGCAGGGCATGTAATGCGAAGGCAAGATAACAGCTGGTCCTCAAGGGTAACGGAGTGGATTCCAGGAGAAGGCAAGCGTAGCAGGGGGCGGCAGAAAGTTAGGTGGGCAGATGAGATTAAGAAGTTTGCGGGGATACAGTGGCCGCAACTGGCAAAGGACAGGGTTAACTGGAGAGACATGGGAGAGGCCTTTGCCCTGCAGTGGGTATAGTCAGGCTGATGATGATGATGGAAGCAGCACCTGCTTTGCCGTTTACTAGATGGCTTCAAGACAAGGCTAATGTGGCGCAACCTACTGACACTGAAGTTGTTTTAGTGCCAGAAATGCAATAGATAGGACACCCTGTTGTCGTTTACTGGGCAAGCCCAGCCAGCATTTGGTAAGCCCACGTTTCTCACAGGATCTGAGGCCTTACCTGTCATCGGCACAAAGGCCGTTGTGCTCGTGGGGTGCGATGCCGGAAGCTCCAACACCACTGTTGACATCCCTCGCACCATGGTGGTGGTGGGAGCCATCTCCGTTTGCGGCAGAACTTGGTGTGTCTTCTTCCGGGTGACATTCCCTGTCAGAAAGCAGCGGCAAAGCAGAACGTTAGACACTGCTGTGTACTGACCCACTATGGTAGGTCAGTGGGCGTGGCATTCGGCTGCTCAGGGTAAGGTCGTGGCACCGAATCATGGCTCTGTGACCACATTTTGATGGTAATGCAAAGCAAAAATGCCTCTGTACTGTGCTATGTCAATGCTCATTGAAGAACCTCAGGAAGTCAAAATTAACCTGGAGCTCTCCACTACTGTGTCTGTCATGTCCCCGTGCAGCTCTGGAATGGTTAACCCCCCCCAAAAGTCAAGCCATAAAATCAGTATGGAGAATCAACAAGCTCTTATCAATCAGATTCGACAAGGTAGAAAGCTAAGGTGACATTGTAGAATGCGTACTTTAAACTGTGCTTGTTTGAAAACTGCGTAAACAGTGATCTCTTATCCAAAAAGCTGAGTACGTCCTTCTTGCTACTTAACGGGCATGTGAGCCCATCTGTCATGAGAAAACAAAAGTGCAATTCTGAGCTCCCTCTCTTTCAACTACTAAACTTGAAGCCAATAGCAAAAGAATTTTAGAATAGAATCCTACTGTGGAAATACACCTGCTTCAGCCCTCTTGCTCGCTTCTTGCCCAACTTTCTAGTTCCTGAATGCCACTACAAAGCACTTACACTATAGAGAAAGACAAACTTATGTGCATCTAGATTATCTGGGACCTGTTATATCCCCACCTTTGTACCACACAAGACAGGCAGCATATTAAGGTTAACTGTGAAGTGCCCCAAAAACTTGCTGCACATTTGGTTGCTTGATATGATGCACCAATTATGTTAATGTAATGGCTTCCAAGTGGCTGGCTCTAATCCAGAACGCTGTGAAGTGGCACTCTCAGATGGCAGCCAGCCCAGGATGTGGCACAGAAGTGTCATGATACTACAGCCACTTCCACCTCGAGTAACACTCACTTGGACTCATGAGTGTCTGTCACCAGTGCCCTCACTGCTCTGAAGACCTCATGAATGTTCCGAATAAAATTGTGTTCCTTCGAATTAAATTGAGAGCTGCTACAAATCGACTAGCAGTGAAGCAAAATACTGAAGCGAACAGCCAAATATGCCAAAAGGCCAATACTATTTCTACACTGTCGGCCCACTGTCTAAGGTCCTCGCAGGAGAATGGTAATGATAACAACACGTACAAAAGAGCTCCGCAAAAGTTGGGTTTAACATTTTACGAACAATATAGCTGATTGTACACACCAAACAATGAAAGGCAAAAAAGTAAGGGCTGCGCTGTACAAACATCTCTGTTGCACGGTGATCAGTGTCCTCGTCTGTAGTTGGTTCTGCAGAATTAGTTATGTCTAGCCAACCGGTTCATAGTAATGTGTTAGTATTTGTCTCGGGAACCAGCCAAACAGTCCATGTCCTGACTTTGAATGATGCAAGCAAGTAGTTCAATTTCACAACTCAATTACATCAGTAAAGAAGGAGGAACGCACGACAACACTCAGAGAATTGTAAGGCTGACAGGACTTTTGTCTTGTTTTTAAGCAGAAACTGATTGTTTGGCTGTTTCTTACTCTTGACATTTGTCCTGCAGCAAAAGATGCATCTCTTGCCAGGAAAATTGTGTTAAAAAATTTTCTCGATACCTGAATCACTCATCGCGTTCGCATCGAAAAGAACTTCGAGACTGCCATTTAGAAGTAAATGGCAGTGCTGCCTGGCCTCAGGCGTCCACAACAAAGAAGCTCCAAAGCACCGCAGTTCCCATGCAAAAATTGCCGAAGGTGGCGACACCTGCATTTATATTTTTTAACTTTTTCTAGCTTAAAAAAGGTGAATTTTTAGCGAAATTAACGTCTGTCTTTGGAACCAGTTAATCTACCAATAGAGGCACCATAAGTTGGTTCTCATGCCCCTCTATTAAAGGGGCTACGAATAAAGTTGCAGTATGCCTAGGATGTTAAAGGACGCCACTTCGCAAATATCCTTCAGCAAGAATTTTCCTAATGCATTTAGTAGAAGCTGAGTTATCTACGGTCAGAATTTGAATTTACGCGTCTTCGCGCCTTCTCTCTTCTCTCGTCACTTTTTGCACACTGACATGTCAGCACCTCCTCCGGCCCCACCCACTCGGTCCCTCCGCCGGCTGCCGACGTGCACAGGAGGGGGGCGGGGAGCGTCGCTTGCAGCCGCTGCCATGGGATCTGTGTGACGTCAGAAGGAGGCGTCACGACGAACCAATCACAGCCCTTCGATGGCGACTTAAAGGGCGCGGCATGACACGCTGCGTGCGGATTCGGGCGAAAGCTCGGCACTGCAGGCCGCCGCGAGGTGCGGAAGCGCGAATTTTAAAAATTTAATTGTAAATTGTCGGTTCGCTTTCGAGATCTAGTACGCGGCACGAACACTCGGTGGCCTGTACTCTGCATAATACAAGAGTATTATAGACAGCCTCGAACACCCTTTTCTGGGACCCTTTAAGTACTTTTGGCATAGTGCGTACCGCTACCGCTACTGCTCGCCGCCACTGCGGATGCGGAGATTACTCTGAGGGCGCCAGATGGCGCCACGTTCCCATGAACAGCATCGGGACCAATCAGTGCGTGCGCATTGGCGGGGCGCGGTACGCGTTATGCTAAAGGTGTCCGTTGACGTGGTGGCCGCAACGTACGTTTTGCCGCCGGCGTCTCCCGAGCGCGGCACGGCGTCCGCCTCGTGCGCCAACGTGGGCGAGGGCAGTTGCACGGCGTGGGGCACGGGCAGCGAGCAGCGCCGGGCGCCCAGGTTGAGCGCCCTCAGTGCACGCACGGGACCCGGCACGGAATTAGCCGAGCCGGCCACGCTGCCGCCCGGTATGCTGAACAGCCGGCCCCGGGAATCCTGCGAGGCACGCGCGCACACACACACATAGTGATGTGGGACATCTGCACTTGAACACGTGGCCGACATGCTCCCTCACTTTGGAAGGATATGGTTGTGACGTAATAACCCAGGTCAGTGACGTCACTGAGCCTTCCGTTGCGCTCTCCACGCGTCAACCCTGCAATACAGCTGCTATGTAGGACCTGGTTTCTTTCAATTGCCCTAAAACTATAACGCCGTGACTATAGTTATTTTCACAGTGGGAACGACACTACAAAAATAAACACCTCATTTCACATGACCATGTTCATTTAGCGGCTCCTTAGAGCCACTTTACGAAACACGCAAGATACATCAGCCATACCCGAAATCTGCAGAGCTTAAGAAGAATAGTACTCGCACCAAAATGGCATGAATGACCAAAAAGGCCCTAAATGACAAAAGATCTTGCTAGCACATAGAGGAAGGAACAATAAGAAATGAAAGCTGCTCATCGCGCCGTATAATTCACGGATCGTCAGCTGCATTCCCGGCGCAAACAACGCGAAATTAAACACCGAATGCGAGGCCTCAAGTTGGGACGTCAAATGGAAATATTTAGCCCGTAACAAAAGCACAATAAATACTGAACTAGTTTTCAGCGGCGGCCATGTGCTTGTGTTTAAAGGCTATCGCGGGCTCGGTTCGCTAACAGCACAACGCACACCTAGCTGTTCTCACCTCAGTCATAAGAAGTAAGCTTATTTACGATTCCTCGCTCTCGGTCCCGAGAACCAACAGCCGCTTTGACTTTGGCCTTCCAGTCTCGTAGGAAGAGAACACGATCAGTCTTTCCCCTAAGCGTGAAACGAGGAATCACATTCGTCTACCAACGCTACGTCCCGAACTGGCTCGCATGGGGCGGCGTACAAATGACACTTCTATGATGCCTACACTCGCGGTCAACTTTCTGTTGCTCTGCAGCAAAGGCTAAGGAGGAATGGGAAGAAGACTGGCCTTTGTCACTGTGCTGCATCACTGCGCCAATTAGTCCGGCCAGTTAAACGCGTTGAGAGGGCTTGATCCTCTTCCGTGAACTCGTTGGCCTCGTCCCCATCGCCTTCAGGACTATACATTCTGCTGCAGAATGACACTTGCGCTACGGTCCTCCAGTTTTCAGGAGAGAAAGGCCCGTCTTCTTCCCTTTCCTGCCTAGCATTGGCTGCAGAGCCACAGAAAGCTGACCGCGAGTACAGTAGCACCACGTAACGGCCATCGTAGGAACCTACCAGCTCCACTTACCGTTTCACTTCCTAGGCATCCGAAGGATGCCCTTGGGCGTCTGAGAGCAGCGTGTGGGGAGCAAGACAAAGACGCACAAATGAGAGGAACAGCAGCACACACGCTGCACAGTATAGGGTTCGATGTGCGTACGTATAATAAGGGAAAACGAGAGCGGGTGGTGCACAGGAGGACAGCCTCGAGAAACGCGCGCTGCATAGTTTCCAGCAAATCAACTGCCCCGCCCGTTTCGCCGACAGCGCCTGAATCACGCGTCGTGCTCCGTCGATTACGGCGCACCGTGACTCGCGGGCGGCAATTACAGGCGCGCCCGTAAGAAAAGGCTACCGACTCAAGTCAGCAGACGGAAAGTTCTCCGGGCTAATCATGGCCAAGAAGACCGTGAAGGCAACACACACTCTACATCGTGATCAATTTCGGTCGAAAGCATGCCCGAGCCTTCATTTTCTTAATCTGGCTCCAGGCCTCAAAGAGTGAGTGAGCATGAGTGAGTGGTAGGAGCGGGCCTCAGCAACTTCGCCACTAAAAAACAAAGAACAAAAAGAAACGCAAGTGCCAAGTCGTCATAGAGAAAGGAAAGACCGTAATTTCTGAGCACGCGCGTATCGGCGGTTCGAGTTGTCATACAAACGTCATGCTAAAGACGAACCATATTTTCATCGTTGGGGCTCCCCCTGCAGGCTTCCGAAGCTTATTACCTCACCGGTTACCTCGAGAAACCCCATTTGCCGAAGGCACATCGTTCCTATAGGCAAGTAGGGAGCTGAATTAATGCGGACAAATTTAGAAGTGAATACGCTCAGCGCTATATACACTTGGCATGCAGATAACATAAAACAACTAAGGTAACGCCCAACAGGTGACACACTAATAGGTTGCCATGCGCCAATGTGACCTTGATCTTCTTCATTCACTTTGGCAGCCCAAGATATTGAGGCGCAGCGGGCAGGGCAAGGCATATTTTATTTTGGGCTGATTTTTTCTTCTGAAGTTCACTACCAAATCCACTCAGGTAGAGAGGCATTGGAAGTGGCGGGGATAGTGCACCTACAGGATCCAAGTAGAGAAGGCAGACTTGGGAGGAACATGAGACTCAAAGGACACGGGTCTAAGAAGGCGACACAGAAGATATCGAGGAAACAAACATATTCGGAAGTGGCAGCGAAAAGGGTGCATCTAGGAGGTCAAGGAATTCACAGGAACAGGGCGGCAGTGGCACCGGGAACGCATTAGGGCTGGAGGGGAATGGTTACTGGAGACTACTGATAGTTAGTTCTCAAGGACCCCCGCACGAAGGTGACGGGAGAGCAGCAGGACAGAGAGCGCACACAAAACAGCTTGAACAGGGGCCGAGATACACATTTTTCTGTTCTTTAAGTCAGACAGACACATACTTTCTACTACGGACAGCACGAGCAGAGAGGTCTATGCACTTTGAACATACAAAGGGAAATCTCTATAGGAAGGCAATAGATTCTATCAGAAGGCTGCAGAAGGTGTGAAGACCATATTACAAAGAAATACAGTGAATATCTCGGCCATCCAATCTGAGTATCGCCCCTTTCTCCTAAGGGCTACAAGACATGGCCGTCTGGCAATGCTTACTCTGGCAACAAAAAACTACGAGCAGGGAAAAGGTTTGTGATTAAAAGCAAGGGGTTAGTGTTCTGGAACTTCAAGAAAGCTTGTGCATGACTGAGGTCTCCATCTTCCGCCAGGACAACAAAGAGGTTTGAAGTGAAGGACCCGCAAACACGGGGCGGGGGACAAGAAACAATGCTAGAAGATCTAGGATGAGGTGACGCACATCAAAGGAGCTACAAAGAGTGACGCCGAGTCCGTCACCAATGGCAGCACTTAAAGGAAAGTGAGAGAGGCAGCCTCAGCCATGAGGAATGTCGGGGAGGGGAGGTGTGGCCTTAACTAGAGACCAGTGTGAAGGAAGCCATATACCAGCACACAAAGTGTGCGACGGGGATCCCAGGAAAGCAGCAGTGACTGGTACACAGCAACCGGCGTGAAAACAACAAAGAAGCACAACTACATGTGTTCGAGAAGCTGGACAGGGAGGGAACGCTGGCAATGTATATGTACAGCCACCATTTCTGCGTTTGTTTTGGAAGAGGCTTACGAGGTAGACAAGGTTGCCACGCGAGTCGTCTCCCGACGGTCGGCGGAAGCAAGCGACGCTGGCCCTTCGACGAGCATCCTGGAGGAGAGAAGACAGGAGGCCATCGCCTTGTTTTATCACTCGCGTTCAGTGGACAAGTGTTGAGTAGCAGGACATGCCGCACAACTTCCGGGAAGAACAGACGGGCCAGAGAGAAGCCTAGGGCCGTGAGGTGTCACTCAAAGCAACAGTATGCCAACTACCAAAACATTTTATGTGACTAATACAAGGTTGAATATTGGTACCCTTTAAGAAGGGTAATGTCCTTAACGTTAACACACATTTTATGTATGATGCTTAAGCATAATATGAATGAATAAGGTAAATGGCCCTACTGCATCAAGGCATAACTGAGGAGCTCAGTTTCAGGTGGTGTAAATGACTGCAGAATGGGTAGTGCACAAAACCGGAATGAACTATGCTGGTACCGCTCAGTCCAAACCTCACGGCCGTAGGCAGGGGAAAAAGAAAAAAGCTGCCAGTGTCGTCCTGAAGGAAGTGTTGGTCATTCCAGAAGGAGGGACCGCAACCCAGGCAGTTTAGTAGAGGGTGAAGCGATGATCGTGGATGCACTGATGATGCCCGAGGCGTGCCCTTTTGGAAAGCACTGAAGGCTCTACCAATTGTTAGTAACCCAGAGCCCACCATCGACCACACATGCATCCCAGGAGGATGCCATGCCACCAAGTGCACACGAGTAACGACGACAAAAATTTCGCAAAATTTCTCAAAGGCGCAGCCAAAACCCGTCGAGGTCCATGCTTTCCGCTACTGCGGCCTCAGCTCGATGGACAACTGGAGCGCGGCGAAATGTCTATGGCATTCAAGCAACAAAACATGCATGCCGCGCAGGCGTAGCAGCACCTGCCTATAATTTCAAGGAAAAAAATTGAAGCAACAAAAATATTTTTTTAGACAGTTACAAAAATAACGGTCGAGTTGCTTTGCTTCCGTATTTTGCATGCAACCTAAGTTCTAATCAGGAAGATACCGCTTTCACCGAAAATGTAACTTTTATAAGCTAGAAAAAGCAAAAAAAATGAAATACAGGTAGCGCCATCACCGGCCGATTTCGCAAGTAAAATGGGAGTCTACATCCCATTTTTACGCGCGGATCACGGAGGCTACGCTACACCGCCATTCACTTCAAAACAGTGGAAACACGTCCTTTTCTGTAATGACGTCGCGAGTTCGAATCGACAAAAGGGAACATTTTAAAATCAGGCTTCCTCGGCGATAAACGCGTCTTTCGCTGCTGGACAAATGTCAACGTAGGCAAAGGAGCACGAGGATCAATTTTTACTGATAACAATAATTGGACGAAGCTTCTTTTCATTAGTGTTCCTTCAAGGCACCATAGCCTACAAAAGCATTCTACACCATAGTTTCGGTTTCTCAAAATTCTCGGGACCAGGTGGCATCGTTTAGCGTGACGTCACAGCAAGATCTACATAAATACCACGAGGCACAGAGCCTCGGCAACGAGCACTGGACGAAGAAATGGCGAACTGCGACTTGGAAAGCAACTATCTGCAGCGTGTTGGGGAATTCACGCCGCCGCAAGGTCACGTGGCCTAGGCGTCCCCCCCCCCCCCTTTCTAGGCTGCTCTCAGGGAACCCCCACCTGCCAAAAACCACGTCCGTGATGTCTCGCTCACAACGCGGACGGCGACAACGCCCACAACGGACTTTCTGCAGACCGCGGCCTATAACGCTATCGCACTAAAACTTCGTCCAGAAAGAAAGGGGCGCAGAATCGCAACATTATCCAAAGCACAGAGGACCTGATGTCTTCCTCTGCACTCTGTTTCTAGCTCTGCCTCCTTTGCACCGTGCGACGAGAAGCTAGGGCGCAGCGAAGCTACAAAGAGCCGGCATCGGAAAAGCAGATCACGCACCACAAACGGCGCGCAAGCAGCGTGCGACGGCGGCGGCCGCTTACTATAGCGGCCGCGCCAAGGTCATCATCACCGGCAACCGCGCGGCTCAGATAAGCGGTACATCCTGCGTTGCGGCGACGGCGCACATTCTGGAGACTTCTCGTCCGGTTCTCGCCGTCGTCTCCTCCGAGGAACAGACCGCGGGGAAAAAAATAAAAAGAAACGGCCGCAGTTAACAAGAACCGCCGAGAACAAAAAGAATACGCAAACAACCAAAGAAATAGATAGCAAGGACGCATTTTTTCTCGCACAGGAGACGCGGCTGACACGTGCTCGAAAAGCTGGGGCCGCTATATCGACGCCACGCTTAGAAAGGGAGACCCTGAACGGCGCACCGAAGGGGGTGTGCAGTTGCCGCGCAATAATAAATTTAACCGCCAAGGACGAGGGTCTTAAGCAATAATAAAGGAGCAATTACGATAACGCGCAGTCCGAAGAGATTTAGCCAGGCTATCTCGTTGGTACGGCGATAGCGCATGCGCAGGAGGCACAACGGCGAGCCCTTGACGCGTAAAAATTCAGGGGGCACTTTGGCTTTCTAAAGCGCTGCAAGGCGAAAGCCTTTCCTGGCGCACTGATTTTTTTAATTTGATTTATTTATCTATTTATTCTCTTCTTTATTTATTTGTTTGTTGGTTTTCTATTATTTTTGTTTCTTTTAATTTTCATTTTTTTATTTTATTTATGAAACCCATGCATTCACTACATGCGCCTTTATTCATGCACAAACCCTGAGCCTTCATGGCGGATATGTAGCGTCTCCACTTCAAGTGCCAATGGCCCTGGTTCGATTCCCAGCCTCAACACAGTTTCTTTAAGTAGTGACGCCGAAACGCGGACACATTTGCTAACATCCCTTGGTCACGACAGTTTGAGGCATTAAACGCTTTCGCCTTAATGTGCGTTAGCTGCCACAGCCACCCCTATCCCTGTTCTTATTTAAAGGAACCGGGACCTGGTATTAGACCATGGGAATGCGTCGTAACGGACCCTATACCATTTATGAGTAGCAGCGTCGTGGGAACCCACCTCCCAACAAAGCTCGGCCTCCATCCATCGCCCAAGGCCTTACCATACGAGGCGGAATAGCGAAACGACGCTCACCAATTGCCGTAGAAAGAGTCCAGCAGCCCGGCAAATTGGCCCAACATTGGAAATGTATGGGCAAATGCCGGCCCTACCAAGGACCAGAGAGTGAAACCATCAAGTTCAAATATTGGGCCGGTATTATACCTGTGACGCTTGGGTATCTACGGCCCCGAAATCTAAACGGCACCCTAGCGAGCACTGCGCAGTTCGTCGACGTGAAGGCGGGGGACGCATGCACTGAAAAGGTGGCCACCAAGCCTGCATGCTCTACGCTACGGTGTGCGCTAAAATCACGGTGCAGAAAAAAAACCCCTTAACCCCGCATGCTGCATTCGATACACACAATTTTCGACTAAACAGCTAATAAAAGTCATTCGATACAACACACAACTCAATACGGCACACAACTCAATACGACACAGCCAACGTCCAATCAAATCGACGCTCTCTACAGTCACAACAGCGGCAGCGGCGCTGTTACGCAAGCAAGTATGATCGCCCAAGAATCACATGTGCACTTAAAAAAAGAAAGTAAAGGAAGAACCAATCGCGAAGCCCGCCCTCAACGAACCACATGGCCACCACCAAAAAAAGCTGTGTTTTCGAACTTGTAACCCGTCAAGTATCAATTCCGTTAATACTGGCGATAGACGTACTCCATAACGGCAAGGTGACGCGCATGCACACATGCAGCCTAGAAGCGGAGAGTAGCCGCTACAGTGCGTGTGGGAATTGCAGTTCTCGGTCTGGTGCCCGTACCAGCCACGGACATTAAAAAAGAAGTCCCACGCCACTCATGACCGAGGATTTAGATTAAGCCTTCATCGCAGAACGCAGTAATAAGGGCTAAGCTGCACGAAAGTCATCCCGGCCGTTTCCCTCACGCTGTGAAGAAGCGTCACTGGAGGGACAAGACCATGCGACCCGGAGTAAATTATCAGCTAACCAGCTAAAAGGTACGCCACCAGCGAGACGCCAGTTATACTCCCCGCCGGATTTTTTCCCCCCACTGACAGGGAAGATGCAGCTGCCACCAGCAAAACTGGAGCGCGGTCACTCCCATGCAGTCTATTCTTACGGGGCACGTCCCCCTCGTCACGCATAGAAACAGGCCGGTCGCCCCTTCGTCACGCATAAAAAACAGCTTTGTCCCTTTGTCACGCATAAAAACAAAACTTAGTCCGGGAGTGTCCCTTCGTATATCGCATAAAACCATTTAGGTTGGTTACTATGTGATAGACTGCAAAGATATTTAGAATACAGTGACGCTATCGGTTAGGGGCATAGACGGAGGGAGGGGGGGAGGGGGGGGGTGTGGAGGGGCAGTGCACAGACTCGGGACAATAACGCCCCTTCCTCCGGTTATTTTCCCATGGATGGATGGATAGGAGCGCCCTCTTTGAAACGGGGTGCTGCAATTGCCACCATGCTCAGCTTTTTGTTCAACTGTGTTGTCAATTCTCATTAAGATTCCCTATCTTATTTCACTACGGTTTCCTACACTCCTAACCTTATGCCACATCTCTGCTTTTCACCCACCAATCCTCCAATCGCCTTTTGCTAACTTCCACTGCAGATTTATTTACATGACCACTGTTATCTCTAAACCATAGGGCCTCAGGAAGAGTGACTGTGCCTGCCTGCATCGACATCTCGATGGATACCGTCACATTTGAGTATGAGGTGTTCAACTGTTTCCCCAGATCTACCACACACTGCACATGTGCACACGCCCCTAACCGACAGCGTCGCCCCATTCTAAAAGTCTCTTATGGCGTTCACGTGAATAATAGCTGAGCACCGAAGAGTGTCAGATACGTGGGTGTTCCAAACCAGCACGACTTCTTTTTAATTATTTTTTGTCGTGCGCAGTCAGAAGCACCCTAGTTGCACCACGTGTGGCTTCCAAGCCGGTGCCAACAGATTGCAGGACAGTGTAGGGGGGGGGGGGGGGGGGGGGGGGGGTGTACGCTCTGGCGACGCGACAAAACCGCCGCGGGCGCAGCCTATTACCCGTGTAGTCGCATATCTTGCGCGCACACGCTTTCGCAGCGCTTAGCGGAAGCGCGTACGCAGTCAATGTCGCGGCGAGCGGGCGTTGAGACGGCATAGAAGCCGCAAGGCAAGATCAGGGCCCGTGAGAAACGCTCACATCCGCGCCAGCGGAAGCAGCAGCTGCAGCCAGTATTAGGAAAGCAAGGAGGCATCAGAGAGTGCGCGCTCGCTCGGCGAATCACGCACAGCGAAAATTTCTACAGCTCTACACGCACGCACTAATAACAGCAAGAGCCACACCAAACACAAGGGAGGGGGTCATATTTTGTAGCGTTTCGCTTTCCTTTCGTTTGGTCCTTTGCCACTGATCGCTGCTACCAGTGACGTCGACCGCGGGGGATGACGTCAAGCTGTTTGTCACAGAAACACCCCTGTTATCACTGACAAAAATCTCTTTACACAGTCTATAGACTCTCCGTACATTTTGCTTAAAGACTATAGACTTCCTTCAGACCATGCCTTTGCGCTCGTCTATAGGCAATACAAATCCTACAGACACTCTACAGACATATGAATTTATGGTTTGGTTTGTGGGGGCTTAAAGTCCCAAAGCGACCCAGCCTATGAGGGACGCCGCAGTGAAGGGCTCCGGAAATTTCGACCGCCTGGGGTTCTTTAACGTGCAACTGACATCGCACAGTACACGGGCCTCTAGAATTTCGCCTCCGTCGAAATTCGACCGCAGCGGCCGGTATCAAAACCACGTGTTTCGGGTCAGCAGCCGAGCACCGTAACCCCTGAGCCACCGCGGCGGCTCAATCTGTATGTAGATTTATGGCCAGACACTTTTAGTACACTTTTTTCTATAGACAGTGAATAGGCTATAAATATAGGCTATAAATTGATAAAAGGAAATATATAAAGGAAAGCAATTTAGCCTCTAAGAAGTCTGCAGACAGTCTACAGACCATGCTGATAAGGGGTGACACCATAGTTAATCGCAGAAACGCGGGCAACGTCCTTGCCGCACCGATGGACCGGATCCGACTACGCGACTGACACACCTAGAAGTGCGACCGGCTGGGAAAAACACGGTCCCTATGACACGGCAGAACTAGGTGCGGCGGATGCAGGGTGGCTAGCGGTAATGCCAGGTCTAGACCGGCCGTGACCGTGATTGGTTGCTTGATGCCCCCCCCCCCATCGCTTTCAGTCACGACTGAGGTCACGACCAAACGAATGGGGAAAACGAAACGAGAAAGGGCTACAAAGTACGGCACTATATAGTTCACTTACAAAGCCAGAGCAGGACACGATACACGTCACACTCCAAGTTCTACGTACACCTATAGCACATGCGCAACACAGCAGAGACAAGCGACCGCACCATGCACATTGCAGCGAGGGTGTAAGCAGTGCACGACGACTAAGGCGGCGTGTATGGCGGCAGCCGTGGAGAAGTTCTGCGGGGGCAGGCCAAAAGGCGGTGAAGCACTACGCTGCTAGATGAGGCGAGCAGGGAAAAAAAACAACCGAAAACGAAAAGCTGAAAGTAAGCAGCCAGAGAATGCACAGCGCTCAGGAGCAGGCAGCTTTAAGGATGCAACGCGGGCGCTGAATGCGCGCTTCGACCACAGAGAGCGACCACATAACCAACGCGAAAGAAAAAAAAAAGTGGGACCGCCACAAAGATTTGTCCTCAACTGGGCGTTTTCTAATACAGGAAAGATCCGGGTTCGAAGTGCGGCCGGCCTACGCTACAGCTGCTGTCGGATATAATTCAAGAAAAAAGCGCCTTTCCTCAATCAAAGGACCGCCTTCCAGCCAATGGCATCGGCCGATCCTCATGAACCTGCCTGCGTGACAATGCAGGGAGTGGCAGATAAAAGGGGGTGGTCCCCTGTCTGCACTGCCACACAACTCTCTGGATTGTCCCGCTACTAATGCTAGCAGGTTCCCAAGTATAGGCCGACGCCACTAGCTGGAAGAGGGACCTTTGACAGGGAAAAGCCGCTTTTTTCTTGACTTGTATCCGACTGCAGCCAAAATTGATGGTTTCTGGGGGTTTAACGTCCCAAAGCGACTCAGGCTACGAGGGACGCCGCAGTGGAGGGTTCCGGAATAATTTCGGCCACTCGGGGAGATTTGACGTACACTGACATCGCACAGTACACGGGCTTCTAGAATTTCGCCTCCATCGAAATTCGGCCGCCGCGGCCGGGATCGAATCCGCGTCTTTCGGGTCAGCAGCCGAGCACCACAACCACTGAGCCACCGTGGTGGTGCGATGCCAGTGCACGCTAAAGAACCCCAGGTGGTCGAAATTTCCGGAGCACTACGGCGTCCCTCATAGCCTGAGTCGCTTTGGGACGTTAAACCCCAATTAGCCATCTCTTTGGGACGTTAAATCCCAATAAGCCAAACAAAACAGCCACAGTAGTTGGAAACAGAGCGAAACACCGTAAACGTCGTTTGAAAGCGTTCGAACCACTGTGTCCACAGCTCGTGACTACAAGAAATAGATTTAACCTGCAATCAACGGCGGACGCATTTCATCATCGCAATGGCGGCGGTCGCCAATGTGGTCTCAGCAGCGCATTGCACGTGAGCGCGACTCTACGCGCTTAACGCAAGCAAATGCTGGCGGCCAGTCCATTGCAGCGCGGAACGGCCACAAGGCGGAGAAGCGTGCACGGCGACAAGCTGGTGCGACGAACGATGCAAGCAGGGCGTGCGTAGGGACGCGTGTTTTCCCCCGGCGGCAAAAGCGTGAGAAGCGTCGTCGTTGAAGTCGTTGGGGGGCGCACCTTGGCGGGCGTGGCGTTGGCCACGTCGTGGAGCTGGTGGTCGAGCAGCAGCTTGCGGGCTTCCTCGAGCTCCCGGTGCTCCCTCTCGGAGGCCCGCTTGAGGTTCTCCACGTGCGCCACCATCACCTCGAAGGCCCTGCTCATGCGCTCCTCCTGGGACGGTGAAGCGTGGTTGACGCCGCGCTGCCGTCTCGAGGACAGAAAAAAACTCACACGTGCGCGTGCACGAAACACTCGGGGGGTAACACCTCCAGAGAGCGGGCATACTCACGAAAGCTCCGCAGGACAGGGTCATGGCTTCGGTGAAACGACGAGGCATGTTTGGCGCGCTTGTTTTAGAGTTAGGCTTCAAAGTTCACTCGCAAGGCTGCCGAAGTTAGTGTGTTAAAAGTTAGAACGAGATAACACCGTGTTAAGCACCGAAGCTGTTTCAATGTGACAGCACACTAGTGCAAATTTAGGATGTCGGCTACATCGTGCGGCTGCGGAGCTTCGCCAACTACTCTGAAAGCCAACTACGGGCACTCTCGGCCGACTCTTGGCACTGTCCACCCCACCCCAACACTTGGCACGGTCCACCCCAACACTCGGTACGGCAGACCCCAATTCTCGGCACCGTCGACCCCAATTCTCGGCACCGTCGACCCCAACACTCGGCACGGCAGACGCCAACTCTCGGCACGGCAGACGCCAACTCTCGGCCCCGTCGACCCCAACTCTCGGCCCCGTCGACCCCAACTCTCGGCCCCGTCGACCCCAACTCTCGGCCCCGTCGACCCCAACTCTCGGCCCCGTCGACCCCAACTCTCGGCCCCGTCGACCCCAACTCTCGGCCCCATCGACCCCAACTCTCGGCCCCGTCGACCCCAACTCTCGGCCCCGTCGACCCCAACTCTCGGCCCCGTCGACCCCAAGCTATTCCTTCAAGTATGGGAGATGAATCGTTAGCTATGAAGCCCAGCCGAGCGGAAATACGAGTCTATTCACCTGAGCTAGGAAATACACTGTCTTCGAAGCACCAAGGGGAAAATAATCCCAACTGCACAAAACGGAGGGGGCTCGACACCAGTCGGACAATACCGCCACAGTTACTGTCTACTTTCCGGGGATGTTTTCCCCAACCAAGAAAAACTGAGGCAGCTTTTCAGCACTCGCATCTACAAGCGAAAGAAGCGGAACGCCTAAAAAACTTGGATCGGTGCTCTTAACAGCTCGCAAAAATCAGATCAGCTGGCCTTCCTTTCACCAAGATCGGCTCTCTCGCGCGGATGGATCAAGCCGATTATACGCACTCAGCAATCCATTTACGTCGCGCAGGTGAGGGAATCGCGAATGGTATCGGAGCCCGAGATGACAGGTCAGGCCTCCGCCTGTCTTAATGAGACTAACGAGGCCTATAGTTGTCGCTGTTTGGGACCCTCATTAGCGCCACAGCGAAAGGAAGAATACACCTAGGAGCCTGAGTTCTGCAGGCGGCGTGTCCGTGAAAGCGAAGATATATACGATGAATATAACAGTGACTAACAAAAAAAAAATAAAGGTGTAAGCAAATGCCTACCTCAGCTGGGGCGCGGGATCAGGTGACCCACAACAAACGATAAGAATAGAGACGAAATCGCGTCACCACGGTCCTAAGCTCGATCCCAGTATTATAACTGCGAGGCCTGAATGAACGCGAGAGCGTTCATCTTTGGACTGCGCTGAAAGCTTTGCACTGGTAGTAGCTGGACTTCGCGACCACGTGCGTTGGTCACCATGAGTGACGTGCTATGGCGGGAAGATGCGGTCCCGCACGCACACGGTACAACAGCAGCGAGCCGATAACTTGTAACGAGTTATCACAGCGCTTACTGTCGATGATGCCTCGTACAGTTTGAAGGCGCAAAATCGGGCCAAAAAGTTGGAGCGGACACTTAACCTTCGCCTTAAGTGTATGACGCGATAGCTTAACGGGTTAATGCTCTTATATGCGGAGTTGGTCATTCTGTCCTTAACATTCGTAGATCCCTGGGAGGCCCTCGTACCAAATCTTGGCGCAGTGGTGGTGCGGCGGTTAAGCGATGCGCCGCTGCCCTGCGATATGGCACGTGCTGCCATAGGATGGGGCTTGTGCGGCCCAGGTTGCGCTTCCCGAGCGACCTCTCGAGATCAGTCACTAACTGCCACCTGCCACAGCGCGCAGTTCGCTCACTCTCCGCTGGGCAGGTTGTGATGACGTCACTAGGTCACGTGACCTAGGTTGCCCACCTGCCCCCTAGGGTGCCTCACTGGGGATTTTTCGCTCGCGGTCAATGACGCCGACTTTCTGCGACACGAGCTCCTTAACGGTGCCGCGTTAAAACTGAACGACTAATTCATTTTTACGTGCCACAGGCGGGCATAAGGGATGTCATAGTGGAAGATTCTGGAGCGATTTAAGCCGCCCCGACTCGTTTAACGTCGGCGCAAACCAGGAATTCAGAATACGGGAGCCCCCCCATCTTTCGTCTCCACCTAAATTAGGCTGCCACAGCGGGAATAGAACCCGCGAACTCGTTCGTGTTCTGAAGCACAACACGACAGCCACCGCAGGAGGCCTCGAGTACGAGACAACAGGACAGCGCCAGGAAGGAGAGAGAGAGAGACGCACCTGCTGCACGGCCCCGTAGACCTCGGCCTGGCTGGACACCCGGTCGGTGGACTGCTGGATGACGTCCACGTGGTTGCGGATCTTGGCCACTACCTCGCGGACGCGCTCGTCGTCCGTGTACAGGGAGTCCAGCGTCTGAATGCGGCAGGAGAGGGATCCTTTGTCTGATCCTTCTCTATACCTCACAGATTCTTCGCACAACCCATCCCACCCGTTCTACCTTCTCTCAAACCGCTTTCCTTTGCGGCAAGGGGACGAGGCTCTTTCTGGTGGTCACCGTTCACAGGGGCAGTTACGGTGCCCATGGTCACTAATCTTCTTTTTCTCGTGCATGAAAGGACCGCTACCACTGGCAGTGCCATTAAAGCAGTTTCCACCGAGCGCGCATGCTTTGCAGTGGGGTAGCTCCCTAGGGCCTAAACTGCCCCAGTCAGTCCCTGTTCTCAACTACGAAAGGCCGACGTGCATAGAGCTAACTTAAAATAAACGTCGCCATGGACAGGAAAATAACGCACGGCTCCTCGCGCATTGTACCAACGAATGTTATCTCAGCTATCATTTTTAACTGCGTAACTACCACTTTTTAATCAACACTTTTTAATCAGCTTTTCATGCACCTAACATCGAGGCGCCAATTCGAAAGCAGAAGGACGCTACGCCGCAGACATACTGTGAAAACGTGCGCGCAATAATGCTGCGACGGTAGGTTTGGGGTGCTAAGTATGCAGCGGCCTCAAACGTTGACGCAGACATCTAGATTGTTGGAGAGGAGGAATAACCGCGAACTTCGACGAGACTGAAGAACGAGAAGAGGACAGGACGAGCGGTAACCGTTCGTCCTGTCCTCTTCTCGTTCTTCAGTCTCGTCGAAGTTCGCGGTTATTCCTCCTCTCCAACATGTCAGACCAACTGGCTCAAAGCTTCCCCTTGTTGAACATCTAGACTGATTCGAACTCAGAAAGAAAGCTTTGTGATGGCCCAAAGACCGGCGCTTTGAAAGCTGCTTGCCATGTATCGCAGAAAGAGTTAGGGCACTAAGTTGGTGATGGCGACGTTCTCCACTGGCGACGTCACCCGCTCTAGCTCTCTTCGAAGGCATCATCATAATCTGACCGAGATAAAGTTGTCCTCCTATTAATTGGCGGGTACAGTGAAAGATCTCTGACCGCCTGACACCCGCGAAGAGATGGCGGGGACCGTATACCTGGGCCAGGTCCCGGATGGCCTTGAGCTCGGCCTGGATGTTGCCCTCGGCGATGTCCCGGTGCCGTTGGTGGAGCTCGAGGCGCTTGGTCAACGTCAGCCGGTCAGTCTTGAAGCCCAGCGAGAGGGTGGTGAACTTGTTCTGCGGAGAAGACGGCGCAACAGCGACGATGACACCCCGTTTGTTGCTGCGTGCTGCTTGCGGCGAGTACATAGCCATCGGGTAGAGGTGCTCGAGGTGGGTTAATTTTCAAAAGCACTGACAATGCGCACGGAAGGTAAAGAGTGAAGGCCTGGGCTAATTGATGGTCCGTTATTACCAGAAGGAGCCAAGGACGACAGAAAGACGTACACAACACCTGACGTTTTTTTTTTTATGTTGATCATGAAGAGATTTGCCGACTATCAAAGCGTGGCAAACTTCCGTGCATTGAACATCACCATTAAAAAAAAAAGACGCCGCGGGGGCTCAGTCGCTATGGCACTCGGCTGCTGACCCGAAAGACGCGGGTTCGATCCCGGCCGCAGCGGTTGAATTTCTTTGGAGGAGAAGTTCTAGAGGCCCGTGTGGCGTGCGATGTCAGTGCACGTTGAATAATCTCGGGTGGTCGAAATTACCGGAGCCCTTCACTACGGCGTCCCTCATTGCCCGAGTTGCTCGGGGACGTTAAACCCCATAAACCCATAAACCATTATGATTACAAATCATTATTTGCCGACTTCAGTTCACTGCAGAACAAGTTCCTCTGCCAAAGAGCTCCAATATGTACTGTCTTGAGCATGCCGTCCCAACCGAATTTTCTCACCCGTAAACACATGCAACGCCTCGGGCGCTTCCTATTACGTTCTCATTCGCCTCGCATATACACTCCGACGAAGTAGTAGATCACCATTTCTCAGCTCTCAGCACTATGTGAATGCCGAACAGCACTCCGTAAATAAAATAGTATCTATTGAACTGAACTAGTTTTATGGGTTTTTTTTTCGGGTTTTAACGTCCCGAAGCGACTCTGACTACGAGGACCGCCGTAGTGAAGGGCTCCGGAAATTTCGACCACCTGGTGTTCTTTAACGTGCACTGACATCGCACAGTACACGGGCCTCGAATTTCTCCTCCAAAGAAATTCAACCGCCGCGGCCGGGATCGAACCCGCGTCTTTCGGGACAGCAGCCGAGCACCATAGCCACTGAGCCACCGCGGAGGCTACGGAACTAAACTGGACGACTTCAGTCGGGTTAAAAGAAAGCCGCCAAGCTTGGTGATGCACGGTGTTATGGAAGGCAAGTGGGAGAGATAGGTACTCCAGAAAAAAAAGAAAGAAAGGCTACAACAGCTTCAACAGTGTTCTCACAAAAAAACACCGCATTGAGATTTCAATGCGCAAGCATAAACAGAACGGTTTCTGAGATGAAGCAATTTTTTTGAGAGCGCTCAAACGCGATACATAAACCGACACAACTAACTGCTAAGGTGGTAGTGGAAAAGGGGGAGGGTGCAGTCGTTCGCAATTCGGCAAAGCGGAAGTCTGCCAACTCCATTTTAGTGCGAAAGCATGCACTACTTAACGCTGTCCCAACCAAGAATCTCGTGTGAAGCCTCGCAGTGACTCGGGTAAGCTCGGGTTAGTTCGGAGGAGCGTCGCGAGAGCTGCAGCCAACGGGACGGTGACCTTTGCACCCTCAAGGTCCCTTGCTGTCGCGCCTTCCAAGCAAAGGGTCCTTTCGCACGTCTACTCGGTTTAACTACGTTAGAACCCTACCACTTTTGTTTCCCTTCACGACAAGTGCCGTGACTATACAGGAGCGCATGAAAGAAAACTATAAACAGGGGGAGGCAACACTGGTTAGTGACAGCTCCGAGCGTTTACGAAAACCGGCGACCTAACGCCAATGTTTAGACCGTTCCATTTTCGCTTATTTCCTGTGCCTCTTAACTAAAACGCGTTCCCACCATAATTTACGTGCCTTCAGGCCTCGAAGAAGGCGGCATGAAGACAGGCCGTCTCCGCCAAGGTGAACTCAAAGTGAACGTCACGAAACGATGCCACGGCCGCCGGCAGAGAAGAAACGTACGGACAGAAGACTGCGTCGCTGACTTGTGCTAAAACCAATGTTACGCAGTAATTGCTATAATTACGCGGACACAAGACACGGGACGGGACAGAAGAAAGGCCCGCACTCTGATGCACTTCAGCCGACCCACATGTCGACCCGTCAACCCGAGCGAGTTGCCCGACAACAAAATCGCGCCACTCACACGCGAGCTTCGAGGACACTCTAAACGTGACGGGGACGAGCACGCGTTGCAGCCACCCTCAAAACATGCATTCCATATTTACTCGCCTGTAGGTATAGTCCAAGAATGCGTGTCGTCCATCACTCGAAGTCAGGAGCCACTTGTGGATCAGATTTTTCCTTTGTGTGATGCCTTATGTTTTAATTAACGTTTTTTGCTACACTTATTTGTTAAAATGTATCGCGCTTACTTATATGATGTGCCCCTGCTCCTGCCCCCCCCCCCATGTAATACCCTCTTCTGGAGGGCCTTTAGGGGTAACTTGAATCAATAAAATAAGAAACCTTGTTTGACCTCGAATATTTTCACTGAAGGTCGACCACAATCTTTAAAAAACTCGAACTAAAATACATGAAGCGTTGTCATTTTCGAAAGCCACAGCTCAGCGCATTCTTAGACGCCTACGTGAGCATATGAGCATCTCCGTCAGCAAAAGAAAAAACAGGGCCGCGTGAAGAAGTTACCAACAACCCAACATTAATCGACGTCGGGGTTTTGGAAGATAAGAACCCTGCGCTGTAAACAGAAAACAGTAAACAAGGAGCAATCTGTCACCTAACACATTCCCCTAGTAGGCAGCTTCCTCGCTTTTTATTCCCATATAGGCGTGTTTAGAGTGCAGAGCCGTGCATGCGGGCAGGACGATAGACGTACCGTTTTTGATATTACTATTCCAAGTGGGCCTACATTCGAATAAATACGGTATATGTAGCGAGACGCCACACTCACCTCTATCTCCTCCTCGGTCAGCTGGTCCGAGCTGCACGAAAAGAAAAAAGCGAACCCAAAAGTTAAAAACAAGCGCGAAATTTGCACTGGACAAGTAAGATGGAACACAAAGGCCGCAAAGAGTGTCTAGCCGTAAGACAGGAAGTAAGCGCAGATGAGACGTCAGGAATACCCGAGCAATTACAGGTAATGCAACAGCCGGCGTCGAAGTATCACCACAACCACGGCGACACACCCTCTGAACAGAAGCCGCCGCGGCGGCTCAGTGGCTATGGTGCTCGGCTGCTGGCCCGAAAGACGCGGGTTCGATCCCGGTCGCGGCGGCTGAATTTCTTTGGAGGAGAAATTCGAGGCCCGTGTACTGTGCGATGTCAGTGCACGTTAAAGAACCCCAGGTGGTCGAAATTTCCGGAGCCCTCCACTACGGCGTCTCTCATAGCCTTAGTCGCTTTGGGACGTTAAACCCCATAAACCAAACCAAACACCCTCTGAACACGACTACATCCATAGGGTCATATTCAAGAAAACATTGCGCAGATTAACACAAGACGGAGGGAGGAACACGTGTTTCTCCCTCCGTCTCGTGTTAATCTGCGCAAATACCTGTACAGCCCTCACTACAGCATAACAGCGATAAAACTTGAGATCAGCCTCGAGTCTTTAGACATTCGCCGTTCCATTGCGCTTTTGTGCTTATCTCATAAATATCTTTACAGCTCAAGGCCATCTCCATTACCTCTTGAAACGCCTACACGCATTTCACGGCGCCTACATAACCAGAACAGCATAAAACGCATTCACGGAAGAACCCTCGCTTTTAATTCATCTGCACTTCCACGTGCCATCGCTCTTTGGAATGATCTTCCTGACAATATCGTATGCATCGGCAATCATCAACCATTCCAGGATCAGCAACGTAAATATCTCACATGACATCGCTTTTTCTCCTATCTTTGATTTTCTTTGTCGCAGTGTACTTTTGTTCCTTTGTTACCATTGCGTTTTGTTTTGACCGTATGTCCGGAATTCATGCTACTAATAAGTACCGCGCATCCTATGTATAATTTCGCCTTTATGTTTTGCCTTGCAGATTAGTTTCTTTTTACTTAATCTTCTGTATCTCAAGTTGTATTAATTAGTTTCTTTTGCACATTTTGTTGTTCTTTGCCCCCCTTACTCAATACCCTTCTGGGCCCTGTAAGGTATTATGAATAAATAAATAAATAAATAAATAAATAAATAAGTAAATAAATAAATAAATATGTCGCGACACCGACTGGCACAACGTTCCGGTCTACTAAGTCCATGGGGATTAAAAAGGGAGTAGGAAGAAGATGGCTAATGACGCAATATTCGTTATATACTGCTAACGCTCGATACCCATACGCTGCCTCAACGTTGTTCTCTTTTTGCCACAAACGTAAAAACAAGGAGAAAAAAAGCGATAAGAACCTCCAGGTTATTTTTGGAACAGCGCGTGTCTATACGTTTCACGCCACTGACGCCATTGACTGAGCCCGTATGAGCGACACGGTTTTACCATCACGCGTTCGCACCGGCACACTCCCGCTAATGCACGGAAAGAAACAAAAAGAAAAAAAGAGGCGATCATAGATTGAAGAAAGAAGGGAAAACCTTGTTTACCTTCAAGCAAGCGTACCGCGACCACGCTGGTAAAACGATATGCATAAAAAGCGCTGACAGCGGAAAATAACATTACAAGCAGCGAACCGTAACAAACGTGTATATCCACCACGGCTTTTCCCTGAAAGTTAACGCATAGACCTCGTCCATGTTAGTGTTCCCGGTCGAACCGTCTCGTTCTGTACAATGTACCCGCCGTATGCTTTGAATTTCGATGGAGGCGAAATTCTAGAGGCCCGTGTACTGTGCGATGTCAGTGCGCGTTAAAGTACCCCGGTTGGTCGAAATTTCCGGAGCCCTTCACTAAGGCATCCCTCATAGCCTGAGCTGCTTTGGGACGTTAAACCCCAATAAGAACAACAACAACAGCTTATTTGCAAAACGTAGCGGGTACAGAACGCGCGCATTGAACAACGTAGCGCAAATGGACAAGACAAAAAAAAAAAAACGCATACAGACACACTGCTCATTTCACGCAACACTTTATTACAGACAAGGACGAATTTTTGCCCCAGCCGTGTTAACAGCAATATGAGCACGTATCAGAATCCTATCATGTCTGTAATAAAGCGTTATCGGAAGTTAGCGCTTGGTCTGCGTGTGTTCTTCGTTCTGTCCCCGTACATTCGCTCTGCGTTCTTCACGTCCAAAAGGCAGCAACACGCTCAAGCATCTACTCTTGTAAATACGCGATTGCAGCGCTACCTACAGTCGCACTACCTAACAACAAAACCGCTATGAAAACCCAATGTCCGAGATGTTTGACCCAGAGTAACAGTACACCGTGCACTGGCACATCGTTGCAATATATGCCTTGACCACCAAGCGCCCGAGCTTTGCCGTTTCCTTGATTTCTCTCCGTTTCTACTACCGCGCATCTCAAATTTCTACCTCTTAGGAAACTCCTTTCCGGCGCTTTCAGTGTTTCGAATCATATAGCTCTGTTCCAATACGCACTATCGAGAAATGCAAGCACAGATGTTGACCAGCCAAGTTTTAATCGAGAACAGCCAGTCATGAGATGCCTACGCAGAGTTTTCCGCAGTTGGTTACTATATTTCCCCACCGAAGTTTAGTAGAGGGAAAGAACCAACCACTACGAGAAAACAGTAAAATACAGCTATGCAGTAACACACATTAAGTTCTTCAGAGAAAACAAAAAACAGTTTAGGCACAAGTTCTACGCCTGCACTGCACATATGCTTGTATTGTAGCCTAGAAGACAAAAAAATCTTTGCTCGCTAAGCAGCGCCCACCGCTATTTGCTCTGTGTACATGTGTGTGAACGATGACTATCGAACACTCTTCTATAAGTACTCTGCGCCGCCCATTCGACGCAGAGATGCTCGTTTTAGGTGTCGTGGAAAGCTCTCGCACACATATAGCATTACCCAGAGGCTTCTTGGCCAGCGGAAAGACACTCAAAGACCCCGCACACTGCGGTAGCAAAACGACCTTTCTTGCAAGCACGCGGGAACGGAAGAACCCCGCAATCAGGCGGTCGTCATCGGGTCGGTTCCACGAGATGCGGACGGTTTCGTTCCTCGTTCACGTGAGCAGCACGCTCACATTAAGGGGAAAAAAAACAAACTACATCCATTCGCCCGCCCGCCCGTCCGCTATATGGCAATTCAGGCAGGTTCATATCCCCCACGCGCGCATAACCGCTCGCTGTGTCGTGACACCGCAGGATTAATCGAAGACGGTTGCCGCCGTAGAGCAGCCGATATCCGCCGCTCGCGATAATTGGCTGCTTTCGTATGCGGCTCCATGGGTTGGAGGGGGAAAAAAATGAAGGGAGAATAAGAAAATATGCAAGAAAGGCGGAAGGAACGCTTATATTGAGAAAGTGACGAAGAAATATGGCGCCTGTGAGGCGCCTCAGTGTGTTTCATGAGTGCAGTGTATGTGGAGAGCGGACGCTGGCAAGGCCGAAAGGAATGGGCGCGGCATTGCATGGCGTAACTTTAACGCTCAAATTGCGTACAATGGGACAAACTGCGTCATTTAGTCCGTGGTTAGTTCGAAAGGTTACAGACCGCGAGGAGACCCAACTGTGGCTGATATCCTTTTGCAGTTAGTCCCTTAAGGTAGTATGGTTTCGTTTTACCGAGTTTAACGCCCAAACGACTATGGCTATGAGGGACGCCGTAGCATCATCTGAGGTTCTTTAACGTACACTGACATCGCACGGCACACCGGCCTCTAGCGTTTCATTTCCTCTCCATCGAAATGAAACCGCAGCGGCCAGGATCGAACCCGCGCCCTTCGGGTCAGCAGCCGAGCACCACAACCACAGAGCCAGCACGGCGGCCTTCCTTAATAAGGGAGTAACGGTTGCTCTTTTGGGGACTAACGGCTGTCGAAAGTCTGTCCCAAAAGGAGTAACCCTTGCAACTCTTATTTCTTTTGAGTGGGCGCACCTCCATACAGCTACAGCGCAGCGAGGCATGAAAAGAAAAATGATAGGTGTAACGTTAAGAGACCGGAAGCAGGCAGAGTGGGTGAGGGAACAAACGCGGGTTAATGCCATCCCAGTCGAAATCAAGAGGAAGAAATAGGCTCGGGCAGGGCATGTAATGCGAAGGCGAGATAACCGATGGTCCTTAAGGGTAACGGAGCGGATTCCATGAGAAGGCAAGCGCAGCGGGCGGCGGCAGAAAGTTAGGTGGGCGGATGAGATTAAGAAGCTCGCGGGGATACGGTGGTCGCAGTTGGGCAAAGGACTGGGTCCCTTCGTCTCGCAGTGGGCGTAGTCAGGCTGATGATGATGATGACCACCTCTACGCGGCATTTCTACAGCCCACTAACGAAACAAGCGGAAAGCCAGTGCTTTGCGGCACTCGCGAATTCGGCCTGCGCAATTTCTCGGAACCTATAGGCGCGCACGCGTGATCGAGGTCGCCGAATCGGGCACGGAAGGAGGTCCCTCTAATGTATGCGGCGGCAGATAGACGCACGCACGCGAACGTCCGCAGCCCGCCGACGCTTTTCCCGCACGCAGTTACCCAACCCCACGACGCGCGAAGTGTGTAGTAGGTGCCTAATTGTTATTAACGGCTGTAATCGCGCGCGCGCGCGTGCGCACCGCGTCTGTTGCTAAGTCGCGTGGCGCGCACGCCCAGAGAGAGAGAGAGAGATTAGACGTAATTTATAGCGCTCCAAGGGACAGTGCGTCGCTTTAATTCCACGCGCAAGACTCGGAACAGCGGGGGGCGCCGCCCTGGGCGAAGCCGATCGGTTATAACCACGTCATGCGGAAAATTAGGAGCCGACCGTTAGAGATTTCAGTCCTCGCAATGAAATATGGGGCCGCGCGACAAGGGTATACGTACAGAGCGGAAATACTATAATCGGCTTATTCGGGCGACGTTTACGAAGTTAAAACAAAAAAACATTATTGCGAGGACACTTTGGCAACCAAAGTGTTGAGAGTGAAAGGACACTGCTGTGACGACTTTAGGTGGATGTGACGTCACACCGTTCCCGTGGCTATGTAGAACTTTGTACACGTATATGAGCGAACAGAGCTAATCCGAACGTCAGACACGCCTATAACGACTTGAACTGGCCCCGACTGACAGTAGACATCCTAGTCGTTAGAAGGTCTGGTCCGGGGAAACCCATACAGCCTCGTCTGGCCAACTTAAAAAAAGGCCGCAGTTTTCTACACGGCTAGCCGCGGCAATATTTCTCCGTTCACGCGCGCAGTCAATGACAGGGTGTCCGACAGCAGGACACCCATATGAGAAGCCACTGCACTCCAGCTCACGAAATATTAGAAATATTCGCACACAGAGAAGCCCGCAAACGCCCAGGAGTTGAGGTTATCCACGCTTATCTCGTCTTTAGCTTTCCTTTAAGCTGTGCGCGCTATAGCCAGGGCTGCTCTATGCCCACGACCTCGATTGAAGAATTGCTGTGGGGTGTTAAGTTCCAAAGTTCCACATGAGCTATGAGACGCCGCAGTGGAGGGCTCCGAGTTAACTTCCACCACCATGGTATTCTTAACCATGCACAGACACCGAACAGTACTCTTTTTGCATTGGCGGTGGCCTAGTCGTTTGAGCATCCGCTTCACATACGAGAGGTGCGGGTTTCGATCCCCAGTGCCGCCGGCTGCCCAACGGTGACACAATGGGTTTTTAAGCTTTCCCCTGACTGGTGTTTGGCTTCATTAGGGTGAAACGCTTGGGAACCTCCTTGAGCTAAGGGAAATACCTAGTGCCATGGAGCTGTTCGGCCGCAGATGCCCTCGCGCCATAAAAATTCATCACCATCATCATCAACTCTATCGAAATACGGACGCAGCGGCATGGATCCAATCACGCCTCCACAAAGCCACCGCGGCGGGTTTCGGCTCAAACATGCCGCTTACATCCAGCACGAACAGATAAAGAAATAAAATTTTTGCAAAGGGAAAAGGAGCGAACAGAGAACTTGGTAGCAAGCCCCATGCATTTATCAGACACGCGCACGCACATCTGTCAGTGCAGTAGGGGAAGCGCGATATTCCTAGCCTCGGCGCGCTTATTATTAACTCAAAGTGAAAGAACAACACAAAGGAACGACCTTCGGCCACCCCCAGAGACAGGCGCTCATTGGCTCAATTGCGTGCCCCGGACTCCGCTGCAATACGCCGGCTGCTGTTATCAACTATGCAGCCAAGAAAAAACACTGTAACGAGAAACACAATCTCGTTGCGAAAGACCGGCGCGGCGAAGCTGCAGTCTCACTCGTGTTTTTAATTTAGTTCGTTTTGTTTTCTATAATCGGAGCGAGATTATAAGCGTCCACTGGCGGAGTGTCCCAAAACAGCGCAGTTATAAAAATTCCTTTCTCCGCTCACTGAGGTCAGCGACAGGCTCCTCGAGCCATTTAATTGTTCCGTTCGCGTTACTCATGTAACCGATCAAGGACAAATCCAAAGTTGGCGAAATGGCTTCTGACAAGCGAAAAGTAAATACAACTCACATTTATCGACTATCAGCCCAGTTACACTGAGTCAGCACGCTGAGGACTATGCGGACGCGTGGAAAACATATCCAGGCTACATTTACCGCTGCGACGTGGTTCCCACTTTGGGCGCCAATTTACGGATCCCCACGTCGGGCGCCAATATGCGGGTTCCCACGTTGGGCGCCAATATGCAGGGCCCAAGGTTGTGGTACTTGCGAGTCAACCAGTCGGCTGACGATTTAAGCCGAAGACGGAAGTCGTGGAGCAATGCGTTAGAGATAACCTCGCACAGAGCCTCCTAAACTGAGTTCCCGTCACACGGATCGGCAATCTAGTAAAGTAACGTTCGAGACAGTTTGCGAATACCATAAATGTATGAGTTCTTCGCTGCACCCTTGAAGCAACATGCCATAGCGAACTTTGTTTAGCCGCTCTAACGAATACTGTCCCCGTCAAATCAGGAATATCGTCATTTTAGGAACGACACCAGTGCGATGATGTAACGAGAAGCTTGGGCAATACAGGCACGTTCTGCGTCGTGATGTTCGATTACGCTCATGATTTGGTAACCAATGCAATTTTTAACCACTTCCACAGCTTAGCCTTTTTCCGCCGTTCTCGTTGAGACATCCACTGGGCTTCTTCGATTAACCGCGCTCGGGCAGCCCGCAAGTTCGTCTCTGACAGGAAAACGCATCATGGTCACGGGGGCTGGCGGCCACCGGAACTAGCCCGCCGGCAATCACGGCGGCAAGCAAGTCGCGGATCACGGAGGGCAGATGCTCTCTCTAGCTTCGCGTTCTGCGTCTCATTGCTACGCACGCGTACGGTAGAAATAGGCTGCTTGGTATCGAAAACAACGACTTGCAATTATTGAGGGGGGCTGCGTGCCGCAGACTGCAGAACATGCAGCTGATCAAGCTCGCACTCGTATACATAGGCAACGACAACGCGAGCATGTGCCTTCGGTGCACTGTGTAAGCTTCAAGAAATCCCCAAAAGCATGCGATGAGCAATCGCAATCTAACGTGTTTCAGTCGACACCACATAGGACGGAAAACTGCCCGTGCGTTGTTTATCAAACGACAAGCTGTACTCTCGGATTATTGCGTGTTTGCTTACTACGCAGTAAGTATATATATGACTGGTACGTATGACCGCCGACGATCGACCCTGGTGGACTCTGCTGTGGGCGTTGCGATTTCTACGCTCGTAACCTGCTTCATGTAAGCTGTAAGCAGAAAAGAATCGGGATACGTTCGTTCAACTGTAGTCTGTCGGCCGCCGGCTTTTGCTGCGGGCAAGGAACGCATAATCTCGGCAAAATTTGCGCATATCAACTTGTTGAACGTCCACCTAGAACAAGCGGGTGCACTGTATAAATTTAGCTGCGTATCGTTTCTGTAATAATACAGCTTTATAGCAGAGAACTGGCACTGAAATGAAAGGCACTACAATAAAGCCCTGCGTGTCGGCGCCTCACGTTCCGCGTGTGTTTGCATGACGATCAGCAGAAGTTTTGTTAAATTATCAGCGCTAGAGCTCATTTTTATCTATTTTTTTAAAATGAGCCAAACGCGAGGAGGTGCATGCCTGCGGTACTTCTCAGATATTTTGAGCATATGTGGCAGAAGGCCCGAGCATGAAGTTAACAGTTGGTGACGACAGAATCAGCACTTGCGACAATTATGTGTGACCACATATATGCCCGCAGAGATGTCTCGAGCAATGTGCTCGTGAGGGCTTTTAATAAAGGACATGTTTCAGTCAAGCGTTTTTCAAAGCATATCCACTTTTGCACTGCGCCAAACGCAATGAAGACCATACGCTCCCGTATCGCGCTCAACCAACACTTCGTAAAACACGGTCAGCACATGCATATATGCGTGCGTCTGAACGCGTACTCGGAACTGGAATCCGGCTGCTCCCGTGAAAGGCCTCGAACACCATCGCAATATCCGCCGGGCGCACGAAATAAACAGCCGAAATATTTTGTAAACCAGAAGTAAGCGATCGTAATATGAAGCGAGCAATTGTGCTTTCGAGGTGGTGAGACGATCGAAATATGATCGCGCATACGCACGCAAAACATATCAATAAACAGCGAGAACTACCGCAAAAGGTGCCATTGCAGGCGACACAGTCGATATGCACCGTGGCCTAGTCGAAACAAGCGCTTGCATCGCGCAAAACATCGCATGAAGAACCGCGGTCCTTCTAGTCCTTATAAAAATGGCCGCGCGAGCTTCCCGCTACCGTACACCTCTCTGTCGTCTGCTAGCTGCCCGAGCGCTGCCAGCACAAAATCGTCCTGGCGAGTCTGGCCGCCGGCTGGCAGCCCGAAACCGCCCAGCCAGAGAAAAACGAACGCGTTCCGGGCAGCCACCGGAAGTGGGCGGAGCAACCCGAGAAAATCGAGCGCGCTCGGGCAGCCCGCAAGCAACCCGCGGGCTGCCAGAGGCGGATAATCGAAGAAGCCCACTATTACTCAAGCAAACCAGTTTCGCAAGCACAGCTTTCTCGCTTCACCCATCTGTGACGAAATCGAAGTCTGATCAATGCAACATATGTTCTGAAATCGACTTTAATCGATAATCTCATATGCATGTCAGCGTCAACAAAAGGAAGCATACGATAAAGTAGGTAGTGCCCTTTTTGTAGAGTACGCATCACTTAGGCAAATATAGGCCACTTGAAATTGGCTTGTATCATTATGTTACGGCGTCGTTATGACAAAGAGGGCACCTTTCACCTAAGCGCAGGTTTTGTAATCTAGAACAGGTCACGAAGTAAATGAATTACCGGTGCTGCCCCTACCGGCCCTTGTTCACAAGCGGAGTGCAGCAGAGATAGTGCATCAACCGAGGATCCCTGAGGCTAGACAAAGGCGCTATCCACTTCCGACACCGATAACGAAGTTTATGTTTCTTTGACATGATCAACATTACAAGTCTGAACCCGAATGGCGGGAAAACTGCCCCGTTTTCATATATAAATGTCTCAGCCACAAATCTTTCTTTGCTGAATTGTAGAACGATGGGCCAGTTGGTGAGAGATTACGAGAACAGCGTAGCGCAGAAACACAGCACAGATAGAGAAGCACAAGCCACCAGCTCTAACTTGGAACGTATAGCCCTCGTGGAGTGTGCTTCTCTGTCTTGTGTGTTCGCGCTAAACTGTTCTCGTAATGTTTTGTCGCAGGCGAATTAACGAAGCAGCAAATGAATTATGATAAAAACAAAAACCGCACTGAGGTGTCCGTTCTGTCCCTTTAACACGGCGCGCAACATTCTCCCTACTGCTTGCGGTGCTAAGCCACGCAATGCCTGCTAAGTCCCAGTAATCCCCCCGCAGCAAAACAACCGCTGTAATGAGCGCGCCGCAGCTGCGTGGTTCGAGGTCGTCCTTTGTCTGGTAATCGCGAACAGAGAGCGCCGGCAGAATGAGCGGCCGTACGCAGAAACAAGACCGCATCCGAAGGCCGCGAGCTCCGCTGCAACATGCCCTTCACAGCTGCCTTCTACTAAGGCCTTACAGGCTTGCAGAGCCGGCCACGAATCAGATCACGGTGCCGCATACGGTGAACCTTAATGAAAATGGTCTATATAGGCAGTCTACAGACATCTTATAGACTCTATTGCCTTCCGATAGATATTTATTTTTGTCTAATCAAAGTCTATAGACTGTCCACAGATAAATTTACTAGAATTGTATCACCATGAATCTATAGACAGTCTACGACTGTCTATAGCACTTGTATTGCCTATAGACTGTTCTCTAGCATGTCTATAGAGAGTCTATAGATTTTACAGACAAATCTCTGGACAGTCTATAGACCGTCTAAAAATTATTTTGCAACGGAAGACTTGGAAGCATATCTCCGCGTGTCCGTTGGCTTCGAGCCGCACCAAGTGGCTGGCAACGTAATACAGATTAGTGTATTGTGGCATGTAGCGTCTGAATTTCCTGGAACCCCGAAAATGAATAATGCCACCCTAAGACACTTTTCCTTTGTCTCATCAAGCGCGAATAGCATAAGGATGGGGTGAATTTATTTTTACACAAAATGCGGTCTGCGAAATGTTGACGTCTATGCTCTTTGAGATGAAAGGACGAGTAAAACTTAACAAGGCTTCCTGTCGCTACGACCACAGCCCCTCGGATGAAGAACAAAAAAAAAGGAATTTAACGCTCGCGACAACGACAGCATTCTCAATTAATTAATTTCTTACACAAAACACGACCGCGCCTCGCAAAAGACGGCAAAAAAGCTACAAGGGTGCATCGGACATCAGTCTCCACAAAATGAATCCCCTGGGATTAGATGTCCATGTGCTTCCCCCAGTGGCAAACGGTAACAACGGCGTGCGCATAGCAAACCACGTCTAAGTACGTGAAAGGACACGCACAGAATGCTACGGGCATACGAGCGCGCTAGTCTGTGCCTCCAAGCGAGTTTCGAAAATGAGCGTTTATAACAACTCAACATGCTGCGCACATATTCAGAAAAATAACCTGAACATTACTAAGCAGCATGAGGACGAAAAGACTTGAGAACAGGAGATCCGCGATCGAGCGCTACCATTCGAAGCCGTCCTCGTCCTCTATAGCGCTAAAATTTCGAAATCATCTCGCACCAACTCGTCCCAGACCACCATACTAGAAAAAAAGCGCTCGTTTTTATTGATCACGACGGACCTACGGTTGATGACCACATCCCATGAACTCGAAAGACTAAGCTCTCCACCTCTTTTCGTGATCCCGATCTCCAAGTGTCAGGTATAGTCAATCGGATGTTATGCCTGGTTACCCTTCCCACGTTTCCTTTTTTTTTTTTTATCCCGCTCCTACAGAAGCGACCAGGAACAAGAAGTATGGTACGGTACTATATGGGGTTAAATGTTCTGAAGCTGTCCATGGAGGGCTATAAGAGACGCCGTGGTGGAGAGCTCCTGGGGGTTCTTTAACGACCGCTGATACCGCACAGCACACGGGCGTCTATTACTACTACAGCATGAGAAGCCCCATGGGGCCAAAATTAATCATCGGTCACAAGATTCGCCCATTGGCTGGAGAGAAGTGACGTCACCAGACGACACTATTCCTACTGACTGGAGGAAAACTGCGTCACAAGACGGGAGCTTTCCATTTTCTGAAGGAAAGTGACGTCATCAGAAAGGACATTTCAAATCACCGGAGGAAAATTTACGGTATTACGGAGTTTCATAACGTTCCAAAGCGACTCAGGCTATGACGGACGACGTAGTGGAAGGCTCCGGACAATTTAGACTACGTGGAATTCTTTTCAAGTGCACCGACATGGCACAGTAGACGGGCCTCTAGCATTCCGCTTTCATCGGAATGCGACCACCACGGCCGGGATCGAACCCGCGTCTCTCAGATCAGCAGCCGAGCGCCACAAGCACTGAGCCACTGCGACGGCCCAACTGGAGGAAAGTGACGTCATTTTCAACAGCTGCTAATGATGTCGCGTTGCCAACACACAATAAAATTAAGTGTCCCCGTGAATTTTGCATTTCGCCTCCATGCCCGCCGAGGCCGGGATTCGATCGCGCGACCTTGCCCCAGCAGCACAGCTAATCGGCCCAACGTTGGAAATGTATTGGCAAAGGCCGGTGCTACAAAGCTTCAGAGAGAAACCATTCATTTCCGATATTAGGCCAATTACCTGCGCTGCCTGGGATCATGGGTACAACAGCCGAATGGCCAAAGCCACGAAGCCAGCTAAGGAGGCTGGTGACATCATCAGCCTGACTGCACCCACTGCAGGGCAAAGGCCTCTCCCATGTCTCGCCAATTAACCCTGTCCTTCGCCAGTTGCCGCCACTGTATCCCCGCAAACTTCTTAATCTCATCCGCCCACCTAACTTTCTGCCGTCCCCTGCTACGTTTGCTTTCTCTTGGAATCCACTCCGTTACCTTTAAGGACCAGCGGTTATCTTGCCTTCGCATTGCATGCCCTTCCCAAGCCCACTTCTTCCTCTTGATTTCAGCTAGGATGTCATTAACGCGCGTTTGTTCTCTCACCCACTCCGCCCTCTTCCGATCTCTTAACGTTACACCTATCATTTCTCTTTCCATAGCTCGCTGCGTTGTCCTTTTTAAGCTGAAGCCTCTTTGTTAGCCTCCACGTTTCTGACCCATAGGTGAGTACCGGTAAGATGCATCGGTTGTATGCTTTTTTCTTGAGGGATATGGACAAACTGTCGTTCGTGATCTGAGAGAACCTGCCATACGCGCTCCACCCCATTCTTATTCTTCTAGTTATTTCGCTCTCATGATCCGGCTGGTGACAAGGCAGAAGAGGTCGCCGCAAGATACATCCGGGGAAAGGCGTAACGGCTTCGTCGCTCCGCGGAGCTAGTATACGGTCAGCGGCGTGCGGGGCTCGGAAGAGACAAGGGCGAGAACGAGGCGCACGCTCGGAGAGCGTTCTTCAAATCACCACTGACGGGGGGGCTGCTGGCTTCGCTCATTAACCGCGCCAGCTGTCCGCAGATGTGGGGCACGGCTAGCCTCCGAGAGGGGAAGGCGCCCCGAGGCAGACGCGGATCCGCGATCGAAGAGAAAAAAAAAAAAGCGCGCCGTGACCTCATTCTCCCTGGAGGCCACTTTATACGAGCGCGTTCAGCACTTTCGCTTACGTCCGCCCAGGCATAGCGAGGCGCATTATCCCAGGAAAAAGCCCCAATAAACCGAGTGACAAACGACTCTACCCACACATCGCGAAGGTGGTTCGGACTGCATTCACAGGTGTACAGCCTAGAGAGGAGTACGGAAAGGCATACTTCGTTCTTGAATGCGAACAATTTTCTGTTTTAGCGCGGTATCACGGCGAGTTTTCCGGTTTCGGGCATGCGTACAGTCTTTGACAAAAGTATACACCTCAAGGAGTCTGCTTCTGAGCGACCCCCCGCAGAGTGGCACGGCCTTCACCTGGGAGAAGGCTACAGTGAAGGTCTTCAAGGTAAATGCCTTCTGAATAAAGGTTGGTTGGTTTATGGGGTTTAACGTCCCAAAGAAACTAAGGCTATGAGAGACGCCGTAGTGAAGGGCTCCGGAAATTTCGACCACCTGGGGTTCTTTAACGTGCACTGACATCGCACAGTACACGGGCCTCTAGAATTTCTCCTCCAAAGAAATTCTAGCCGCCGCGGCCGGGATCGAACCCACGTCTTTCGGGCCAGCAGCCGAGCACCATAGCCACTGAGCCACCGCGGCGGCTTCTTCTTCTGAATAAAGGTCTTCAAATTAAATGCCTTAAGGTTAAAGGTCTTTATAGCAAAAGGCCTTTGGGTCGAACTCATTTAGGTCAAAAGACCTTCATGGTTAAGACCTTTAGTGCAAAGGCCTTTAAGTCAAAGGATGCTTTCCCATTCACAGGACGTAAGGACCTTAAGTGCCCACCGTAACTAGTGTCACTGCACAACGTTCCGCTCGCAGCCATGCTAAACCATCTCCTAATTTTTTTTTGCTATTTCTGCACCAAACTTGAACAGTTAAAGTGGGATAATTTGGAGCAATACTACTTGAAGTAAAAAAGAAAACTGTCCGCTTCTTCACCACATCTGGGCATTAATCATCGAATGCTTGTTAATTTGCAAAAAATTACTGGATCTTTTCGCCAGGGCTCTAAGGAGTGGGCGGATACAAGGGGTGCTATAAAACGTATAGTTCAGTGGGGGCTTGGAGATGAACCAGTCTTGTATGGAGGATGGCTCTTGTGGGAAGATGAGTAACTGTTGCTGGCCGAGTGATCCCTATTCACCTGTTTCTATTTTTAGTCCCATTAAGCGAAATCCGCTGTATACACACTCGTTTTTAAAGTGGCCGGAACCCAAGCTCCACGGTGGCGTAACATAACACCAAATAAAGTTTAGTCGTCAAGTTTAGCGGAACAGCAGGGGGCACTTGACTGCAAAAATCGCCATACAGGAAATGTGGTACAGTTACATACCTACAGCCGAACGCTAGTTCTATAAACTAGCATTTATAAGCACGAGTTCACATACTTAGCAGCCAATTAAGTGCAATCACAATCACTCGCACATACGTCATATGCATGACCTTGAATGCAGTGAGTGTGAACGCTACAGTGCGTGCGAACAAGATCGTTTACTTGCCACTACAAGGCGAAACGGACGCCAGTGCTCGGCCATGAGATAAAGTACTGGCGAATGAGGCGAACTTACTAAGTGGAACTGTCGCCCTAGGTATAACAGCACACGCGCCAAATTTTGCCAGTAGTTAGGCCGGATGCGAATTCAGATCCAGTGTTCCCGGGTGGCTGTTGTTCGGAGAGCGATAACAGCATATATGCGGAATTGGTCATTCTCTACATTCACAGATACCTGCAAGTCTTCCTACCCTTCCAGGCGCAGCGGTACGGGGGTCAAGGTAAGATGCGCCGCTGCTCTTCTATCGCGAGAGGTGCTGTCATCGGTGGGAATTGGACATCTTGGGTTATGGTGCGACCCAGATAGGTCTTACTGACCAGCCTCTAGCGATTAAATGAGCTGCCGTCTGACACGATGGGCAAGACTTGACAAAGGACAGGCTCTGTCCGAAACGCCGACTTAAAAAAAATCTCTACCCATATGAAGCGCTTCTCAACCTCGCATATATATATATAATATACCTGGGCAGGTTGCGCACCACTTTGTGGGCAGGAAAACCGGCTTCAGACAAACACACACACAACGGGTAAATGCGTCGAATGGCCACTAAATAAATGTTTCAAATAAAGTAAGAGAGGCTGAAGTATGTGAGGCTTAAGTTCAAGTGGTCGAAGTCAAGAGGCTAATATTCCAGAGGCTACAGTTCAAGAGGCTACAGTTCAAGAGGCTACAGTTCAAGAGGCTACAGTTCAAGAGGCTAAAGTTCAAGAGGCTAAAGTTCAAGAGGCTAAAGTTCAAGAGGCTAAAGTTCAAGAGGCTAAAGTTCAAGAGGCTAAAGTTCAAGAGGCTAAAGTTCAAGAGGCTAAAGTTCAAGAGCCTAAAGTTCGAGAGGAAAAATAAATCGACAGGCTAATATTCCTGAGTATAGCACCCGTCAGACAAAAAGTTCCAGCAAAAGCAGACTCAAAACTCAAGAAAATTCTAAAGGCGAAAAATTAACGAAATCGGACTTGACGAGCGACGGAAGAACCAAACGCTTTTTCACGCGTTCCAACAAACAACGCACACTCCGTCCGCAAAAACGCTCACCTGTTTCGTATGGCGACCATCAGGTCGTAGAAGCTCGTGATGGGTCCGGTGGGAGGATCCATGGCGACGACAGGCAATATTTATATATATATATATATCCTCGTCCAGTGACGTCACGAGCGCAGCCAGACACACACACACCGTCACGCGGTCAACGAAGTTTCGCTTTCGAACACCTCTATAGCTCTAACTTGCAAGTTACAAGTGAGGCCAGAGTCTTTGGAAAAAAAAAAGTCACTTTCGTAGGTGCATCAAGGAGACACGTTCCACCTCTTCAGCAACGCTTCCCGGCCATCACAAGACGACGGGCACATCACGAGCAAAGCAAGCACATTAACGGAGTTCGTCGCTCGCGCCCGTCTCCTTTCGAGTCACAATATAAACCAGCGTGTTTACACGAACAGATATGCAAGCGAGCCCGCCAGGCAGCCGCCGTCAAAGGACGCTAGCGGCGTGCTCTGCAAAAGGGCAACCGCGCGGCGACCGCAGCTGCGGTGTCTGCGATAAAGCAGGTCGCGAGTGGCGAAACAACTCCGGCCAGTACGCGTCGGCCACACGACTACGTCAGATTTCGGAGAGCGTGACAGCGAACTGACGCCCGCCGATTACACCGTCAGAGGTAATCGACTGTCCGGCAGAAAAATCCGCCGCGACGTCACACTAAACGAGCACCTTGTCACCGCTACGCTAAGCACCTTCTTTTTGGAACAGTCGGAGTCAGGTAGCGCAGCTCGACGACGAAACGAAGTAACAAGGGAACGTCTTGTTGCGTCGGGTCAATGCCGGCTTGCGATGCGAGGCTTCAAACGCTTCTGAACTGCGCCTGAGACCGTAGACGACCACATGGACATCAAAATTCTTCGAGCCACCGTCGTCGAAACAACCACTCCTCGTTGTTACTGAAGATGTTTAATTAAGCAGTCTCTAGCCCGCAGGGAGACTTCGCACGTGTCAAGCCGACCACCACTGCCCACACTCGAACACGATGCTAGCCCGCAAAGCAAATCCCAACGAGCTGTCCCCTCCTGAGATTCAATTTGGCCGACGTCCAGAAAGCGAAACTCGGGAACGCGTAAGGCTGGACACACTTACACACGGTCTTCGAAACGGGTCTGCCGCTTCCGTAGGACTGATGATTCCTTGAACAGTCGCGGTTGCCCTAGGGGTCTACGGGAGGCTGGCGGTGTGAAAATGCGCCCTTCCTTTCTCGCCTTGTCCCAGTTTCGTTCTTTTTTTTTCCGGACTGGAAACGAATCACCTCTGAGCGAGTCGCACCACGGTCGGACGCAAGCTGAACGGGGTCAAGTTTGGCGTCTCACCGGGGGATACGGTGCCGGGGAGGACGAGTAGTAAGCGGGCAGAATTAATACCCCAGACGGATACGACCACTGAGGTGTACCATTACATAGATCTTGAGCCACAGCTACTGCTAGAAAGCGACACTTCGGTGTTCAACTGGAAACAGTTCAAATAATTCGCTTGCACGAAATTAGTGCCACTGAGGAGCCACGAACACTGTTCCCGTGCTTCGCAAAATCTTTCTCCTCTTCAAGCGGAAAGATGCGCAGGGACAGCCGTTGGAGTTGGAGACGTGTGAAGAACCGTACGCCAGACACGTTCCACCCTTTCGGAGGTTACTTCACGGACAATGACAGCTCCGGACAGCCCAGAGCTGGACACCTTTAAATGCACTAGAGGTACCAAGGTAATGGTAGTTCCTGCGTGTACTTGAGCTCGGCGTTCGTGACAGGCTAACCAAGCACCCAGAAAAAAACCCCGCAGACTTCACGTTCCTCGTCGCTTGGTCTTTGCACTTTTTTACCACAAGGCGTGATGCGGAGAAACTATGACACCTCCGCTCGAAGAACCGTATCCGTCGAACTGCCACGGCACGTCAGGCCTGCGAGGTTACGACCCGTCCAGGAGAGCCCCGAAGAAACCGCAGCTGGAGTTCCGTGAACTCCGGAAGGGTGGTAAGGCAGGCGGTATATAGGCTCCGATGCGCTTCTTGAATCAACGCGAGGTTGAACGATCTTTTTCACGAGAACGCACACAACCCCACACGCGCCGCTCCTTTTCGGCGCAGGGTCGCAGAAATGTGCCGGCACTCGAAGATGCACGATCTTTCGGAAGTAAGGGGCTCCGAGCCTCGTCCACGTCGACTGAATATGGACGAACACTCACAGCTGTGGTGACGGTGGCAAAAAAAACACGCGGTCGCGTCTTTTCAAAAAAGCACTCCACCGATTCTACAGAGTGGGCCAGATCGACGATGACAGGTATAGGTCCCACGAAGCAAAGGAACCAGCCCGATAGTTCCAGGCAGGCGTCACGGAGAAGAGCTACAGATTCACAACACCAGGCAGGGTCCTCGGACGATGTACCAGGAACCGAACAAGGGGATCCGGAAGACACAGCTGGGGGGAGCTACAGCGAGAGCCGTCGACATAACCGGGGCTTCGGAACGCGTAGGGGACGTAGGTGCAAGCAGCGAGCTAGATATACCAAGCACGCGGCGAGCAGCCGTCAGCCGCCGCTCAAGGAGCCAGCGGCACACTCACGACTTCTTGGGGGCCGCGCGGCGAGTGCGGAGGGAACCGGAGAGAGTCGCGTACGGAGGAGGCGGAGGGATCCGACCGAGGAGGAGAGGCGCGCGCGCGCGCGCCGACAGCTTGCGTTGTGCCGGCGGAGAGGAGGGATTTTCCGAGTAATAAAGGCGGCAAGAAAAACAAGCAACCGGCCGCCAGGAGAAGGACGACCTAAAAGAAAGTGTGCGAGAGAGCAAGGCTGTGCGCCACCACCGCACCAAAGTCCGAAAACGTGTCGGATCAAGATGCAACGGACGGACGGATCAAGATGCAACGGATGATTGATTGAAAAACAAAGATGACGACGACGCGCGGCGACGCGGAATGCGACGTGACTAAGAGATCGACCGGATATCCTGCCTCGAACAAAGTGCTACGAGCAGGATGGGAAGCAAATTAATTGGCTGTCCGCCGTAAAGCGATAGGCGTAGGAAAGCGGCTTTGACATCGAAGAGAATCGGAGGTTGGGAAATACGTTTTTTCGAGGAAATTAATTAAAAGGTTGCGAGTCGGGCTGACATGGCAGACGCGCGGGAGCCAGTCAAGTACGTCAGATTCGTGCAGCTCCGGAGATCGCTCGCAACAAGCCGAATCGCTATCAATGAGTGCAAAAGTGAGTATGTTGTTCAAGGTGGAGTGCATGTACTACAGACAGTCCACAAGTACCGCTGAAGCACAGATAGAGGCAGCGTCGTCAGTGGTGCGCAAAAACATGAACTATAGCGGAAAGAACACCACGATTTCAAGTGGATGGCCCAAAAGTAGCAATGTAAAGCTCCAAAATCTAACACACACACAAAAATGCAGCCCAGGGAGACCACAGAAACAAAGTAGCGATCGCTATCCGCTTGGGTCCTTAACAAGGCGAGCAAATGAGCAAAGTTGGAAACTGCAAAACACCAAGACAGTCGAATTAAGCTTCACCAGGTCCAACTCCCAGCAGTTGTGCAGAAAACGGCGGCTTGCAGTTTAGAATTAAGTCCAGAAAACGGAACAAGTGCATTGTTCGTTGCGTAGCCACCGACAGAATGCAGCTCACATGGAGCCCGAGCGGATACAGATCGTAACGCCGCGAACGGTCAGCACCTCTGGTGTACCACCTAAGTTCCACTTAGAACTTTACCGCTAAATATGGTGTCCTCCGTGCAGACCGAGTGAAACTAGGAAAAAGAAACACTAACAGTGCCGACCACATGAGTCACTGGGATGGAACCGGCCCGTACAATGCTTCGTTATCGCCGAAACGTGTTCAGAGAGAGCCTTGGCAAACAAGGCGCGTGGAACACAACTGAGACACAGCACAATGGAAAGATGTAAGAAAGGACACGCGCTTGAAGATGAAGCGGACTTGATCGCGACAACGGCGACGTCGCCGCCCTGGGACAGAGAAAAAAAAAGAAAAACCTTTGAAAGAAACGAGCGCGAAAACTTCCGCGCGCAGCACACGCGAGTCGACTTTTCGCGCGGGAAACTCGCGCAGCGATAAACAGCACACGGAGCACCACTGCCCCTCCCTCTCTACGCTTTGTCTCCCGGCCAACGCAGAGCGAAATACGCTTGCCTTCTCTCCCGAAGAACGCACCGCTTTCAGCACCCACCAACCACTACGGCGACCGCCCGCGAGCGCGCCAACGAACTGCGGAAAGCGCGCGAAGTGATGCCGTCGGGGGTCGGGACGGCAGAAATCGGCGGGAAACGCCGCGAGCGCCGCCGACGGCAGCGCACGGCACCGGCGACGACATCCAGCGAAGACAGCGGCGGCGTCGGCCTGCCTGCAGTTCCTCCGCTTTCGCTTTAGAGCATCCCTCACTCTCGGCGTCTGCCTCCGCTCTCCCGCGCTTTCCGCTCCGCTCTCCGAGAGTTTTGGCGCGAAGGCGCGCGCGCCAACAGATTCGTCTCCTGATTGGCCGCGGGGGTTAAGGTCAGTTCGGCGGCGGCGGAGCGCTCGTAACGAGATTGTCGAGCGCGAAAGTAGGGTGCGCGGGACGTCGACGAGCACTGCCCTTAGTAGAACTTTTTGACGGGTTAGTTGGTACATTGTCTTGAAAGAATGTCGTACGCCAAAAAAAGGACGAAACAGGCAGGAAAAAACACAGAACAGGAAAGAGGCGCAACTTCCAACTTTAATAACAGGAAAGGAAACCAGGCGCTCTTTTATAGCAGCTGAGCTGCATGAGGGTGCGTGAACTAAACAAATGCGGTGGTGGACGAGTGATAACAACACTACAACACAGCACAACAAGTCATAGGGAGGTCGCTATTACAAAAGGCATGTTGATAACTCATGCGAGCGTGAATGATAGCACAGGTTGAACGATTATGCATAATCGTGCAGCTCACGGCTATAAAAGAGCGCCTGGTTTCCTTTCCTGTTATTAAAGTTGGAAGTTGCGCCTCTTTCCTGTTCTGTGTTTTTTCCTGCCTGTTTCGTCCTTTTTTGGCGTACGACATCCTTTCAAGACTGCCCTTAGGCACTTCTGGCTCTCGGCGAATTAGTGAATAAATCTGGCTCAGAAAAAGAACAGGCCCAGCTCTGATTTTGGGAATGGTGGGAGGAACGTTAGAGATAAAGGCTGGCGTCAATCTTTAGATCGGTGCAATCGTCTCGTCTTGTGAGGAGGTCATCACAAAGATGGAAGCACCCACAATGGAAAAACTTCGCAGATTTGCCGAAGTTTTCCCATACAAATTCGCAGCCAAGGCAGCCCTAACGGGAATACAACTCCCAACGGAATTTGGAAAAATGAATGGCAAAAACTACTCCCAAGGACCAGGCCATCCCAGACCGCGCGGCCCACCCTGCCCCGAGACACGAGCTGTGGGTAGCCCAGGCACTGCCCGCCTAGTGCGGTTCTCCCGCAGATTTCCCAAGGTAGGAACACACTCAAAGTAAACAAATGAAAACTGGATCCACTCAACAAGGGCGCCGGAAAGTGCAATTACGAGCTTCTGGAACTGATGTAGCAGGAGCTCAGATCAACCTTAGGCGAATAGTACACTAACTTAGGGTGTCTTATGATATGTAACGCCACTTTCGTTCAGGGTGAGAACACCTTCGCCATTTTTGAGCCCACAAGTAGGTTCTCGCTGCTGCAATGTCATTTAAGAAGGTGCATTTACGAGCCTCTGGAACTATGTAGCAGGAGCTCAGATCAACCATCGGCAAATAGTGCACTAACTTAGGGTGTCTCATGATATGTAACGCCGCCGCCTTCGTTCATGGTGAGGACACCTACGTCATTTTTGAGCCCACAAGTAGGTTCTCGCTGCTGCAGTGTCACTACGGATGGCAGCATGTTAAATGCCTTTTCACACAGTGAAAAGGCACTGTGCGGAAAGCTGGATTTAAACGTATCACTCAGAATCCCGCGCGGCATTCACAGCAAGCACGCTAGCCTTCTTATATCATGGACTGGTCTCGGGCGTACCTTTCACGAACGACCACCTTCACTCAAATTGGACGCGCGAACAGCAAAGCCGAGCTTCTATAGTAAAACCCCAGAGACTTCAGATCAAATAATGGTGGTTTGTCCTCACTTATGGGTACACGCGAAAGACTGGCTTTGGCGGCTTCCATGGTTCATTCGACAGTTGGCCATTGTTGGAGAGCCTCATACTGGGCACTCGGCCAAAAGTTCTTCAGGACGTTCCGGAGATCTTTCGCTTGCTCGGGCCTAGACTCGCCGCTGCGATCATGCGCGCTGGTGACATATGTTCACACCTACTCGGTGTAGAGTAGCAGACTAGAGAATCGTGGTTCAGGTCGGCCATTTCTTTCCGCGAATAGACCTCTTTCTCGCTGGCCTTGAGGCATTTCTCTTCGTGAATGAACCTCTCCCTTGATGGCCCTGAGACTTCACACGAGAGCTTTACCTCGAAGCTCCTGCCAACCCAACGTCCGCGGCGCAAAGGTTTGTAAACAGCAATTTTCGTTTGTCTCTGATTGCTTCCAGCCCCCCCCCCCCCTGCCCCCTCACTTTCTCCTTCGCGTCTTATACGTGCGGCGCCGACAAACGAGCAAACAAAATAGTTAGCCGAGCGCGAACGCGTGTCTTCCTCCTTGCGCCGCCGTATAACACCCGAGGAACACAAATAACAAAAGCGGCGAACGTGCACTCTAAACACAAATATACCTATATGGGAGTAATAAGGGAGTAAGCTGTGCTCTAGCGCACACTTTTCTATAAAACGGAGAACACAAATACCCTTATACGGGAGACAAAGTGAGTAAGCTGTCCGTCCCCTCTCCCACTCCTTTTTCCATAAAAGGCAGAACACAAATACGATTATATGGGAATAAGCTGTCCTCTATCGGACTTTTTCCATAAAACGGAGAACACAAATACACCTATATGGGAGTAAAAAGGGAGTAAGCTGTGCTCTAGCGCACACTTTTCTATAAAACGGAGAACACAAATACCCTTATACGGGAGACAAAGTGAGTAAGCTGTCCGTCCCCTCTCCCACTCCTTTTTCCATAAAAGGCAGAACACAAATACGATTATATGGGAATAAGCTGTCCTCTATCGGACTTTTTCCATAAAACGGAGAACACAAATACACCTATATGGGAGTAAAAAGGGAGTAAGCTGTGCTCTAGCGCACACTTTTCTATAAAACGGAGAACACAAATACCCTTATACGGGAGACAAAGTGAGTAAGCTGTCCGTCCCCTCTCCCACTCCTTTTTCCATAAAAGGCAGAACACAAATACGATTATATGGGAATAAGCTGTCCTCTATCGGACTTTTTCCATAAAACGGAGAACACAAATACACCTATATGGGAGTAAAAAGGGAGTAAGCTGTGCTCTAGCGCACACTTTTCTATAAAACGGAGAACACAAATACCCTTATACGGGAGACAAAGTGAGTAAGCTGTCCGTCCCCTCTCCCACTCCTTTTTCCATAAAAGGCAGAACACAAATACGATTATATGGGAATAAGCTGTCCTCTATCGGACTTTTTCCATAAAACGGAGAACACAAATACACCTATATGGGAGTAAAAAGGGAGTAAGCTGTGCTCTAGCGCACACTTTTCTATAAAACGGAGAACACAAATACCCTTATACGGGAGACAAAGTGAGTAAGCTGTCCGTCCCCTCTCCCACTCCTTTTTCCATAAAAGGCAGAACACAAATACGATTATATGGGAATAAGCTGTCCTCTATCGGACTTTTTCCATAAAACGGAGAACACAAATACACCTATATGGGAGTAAAAAGGGAGTAAGCTGTGCTCTAGCGCACACTTTTCTATAAAACGGAGAACACAAATACCCTTATACGGGAGACAAAGTGAGTAAGCTGTCCGTCCCCTCTCCCACTCCTTTTTCCATAAAAGGCAGAACACAAATACGATTATATGGGAATAAGCTGTCCTCTATCGGACTTTTTCCATAAAACGGAGAACACAAATACACCTATATGGGAGTAAAAAGGGAGTAAGCAGTGCTCTAGCGCACACTTTTCTATAAAAGGGAGAACACAAATACCCTTATACGGGAGAGAAAGGGAGTAAGCTGTCCGTCCCCTCTCCCACTCCTTTTTCCATAAAAGGGAGAACACAAATACGCTTATATGGGTGTAAAAAGGGGGCTAGCGGGCCTCTATCGCACTCTTTCTATAAAAGCGAAGACAAAAATACGCCTACATGAGAGTAAAAAGGGAATAAGTTGTCCTCCGTCACAATCTTCTATATAAAGTACAGCGTACTCCCTTTATGACTCCTTTCTGTTCACAGCGCGCCGACGGGTACGCAATGCAACCGCAGCCGAGGAGCTCAACGTGGGAGTCGAGGCATCCTCCATTCTACACTAGAAAGGGCAGTCGCAGTCGTCGGAACATTACTTACGTCGAGTTTCATGATTGTATTTAGCTCGCGGATCGCAGGCACTAATGACGAGTCTTGGGGGGGGGGGCTAATCTGTGTCACCGGAACGCATTCCTCTGGGGCGAGCGCCCACCCACGCACGCACACCCGCGGCGTTAATTAACGAGACGAAAGTGTGTCGCAGGCCGAGGCAACGTAATATCAAAAAAAAAAAAAATTCGCGTGCGTCACCTCTATTGGTGAGGGGTAGTCCCGGCACATGAAAATGGCGGATGTAGCCGCAGGACCAACCGCCGCCTACACGCAAGCACGCAAAGTGCAACTTCGTGCGAACGGAAACGCTTCGGAGCAAGGCTGCTTACTCAAGAAAGGACGGGGAACCCCACTTGGGCGCAGTGTAGTACATGTTTACGCCAGCAAAAAACCTGCTCAAATGTATCAAACAAAAAACGTATCAAAGCGAGCCAACCGAGTAGAATGTGAATAACATCGGCTTGCGCGTGTAATAAATAAAACTTAGCGCGCGAAAATATAAAAGTGCAAAAGTCCCCAAAATTCAAATCAACTTCCATATCACCGGTACAGATTCGGTTTGGTTTATTGGTTTCTGCGTTTAAAGTCCCAAAGCGACTAAGGCTATGAGAGACGCCGTAGTGAAGGGCTCCGGAAATTTCGACCACCTGGGGTTCTTTAACGTGCACTGACATCGCACAGTACACGGGCCTCTAGAATTTCGCCTCCATCGAAATTCGACCACCGCGGCCGGGATCGAATCCACGCCTTTCGGGTCAGCAGCCGAGCGCCGTAACCACTGCGCCACCGCGGCGGGGCGGTACAGATTGCAGCAAAAAAGGAAAAACCCGGATTTTTCGCTTCCCCGCCTCTTGCGAAGGCAAGGAGGCGGCAGCGAACGCTGTACAGTAGCAGCGTCCCAAACACGTCCTCTAGGCCCACTTGATCATGACGACATGCGTTCAAGGTCGGGGACATAGCTCCTCCGCCCGTATGTCTCTTGGGATGTCACCTTCGGTTAAATATTGGCTTTGGGTGGACAAATGGTCTGCAATGGAGGGGGGGGGGCTGAGGAAGGGTGTTCACATGCGACGCAGAAATGCCTTCACAAAGACACATAGCTGTAAAAACAGTGATTTAGCCCTTTCTGGTATCACCGTTCGAAGCGAGAAGGAAGGCTTAAGGAAGTAAATGATGAGGGTACCAGAGCCTTCCCTTATCAAGCCTCGGTGCACTGTCATCAGGGTCCGGAGCTCCCCATCGAGAGGGGGCACGGTCCAAAAGCGGAAGCCAGCTGTGCTGCACTAAAGCTCGGGTCTTAAGGACCATTTGTTACCCAGGAAGAATAGAAAAGAGAGTTACGGCGCAGGGCGATAGCTATACGCGAGCTTTCGATTTTTACGATCGAACGTAAAGCACAACGAACACCTCGGCTCCACGCGCGAAGATTTTATGGGGGGCAGTAACAGAGCAGTTGGAGGCAGTCACGGGAGTGCTTCACGTGCCATGGTTTTCAAACGTTTCTATAGAGGACGCTTGGTTCGTTCCTCAGAGCGCCTACGTTCAGTCACCGAACACCGGTCATCTAGGTATAGAAAGAAAGATGAACATGAACACACACACACACACACACACACACACACATATACATATACATATATATACATATACATATACATATACATATACATATATATATATATATATATATATATATATATATATATATATATATATATATATATATATATATATATATATATACACACACACGCTTCGTTAAAGGAAACATTTGACTCGAGAGATAGAAGAGAAACATTATGGCTGAAATCAAAAAGAAGAAACGACTTACGCGGGACATACAATGCAGACACCTAAACTGCAGACACCGACACTCGCCGGTCCCTAAAGATAACGCAGCAGATTGCAAGATAAGGATAAATGTAACGGTGGGGGGGGGGAGTGGCACAGAATCAGGTGGCGAGATAAGATGATGAAATCTATGAGGACAGGGCGGTCGCAACTGGCCCAGGACAGGGCTAAATAGAGACCAACAAGAGAGAGACCCCTCTCCTACAAGTGACGCAACCGGGCTGACGCCGCTGATCGTGACGATGACGTGCTACCTCCAGAACCCTCGAAAATGGGGTGAGCGGAAAATTTGTTTCTGGAATCTCCCGCTGTATAGTCGGCGCAGATATAAACTTCTCCAGCAAGCGCGAGGGGGCTATAACGAAAATGGACGGCGAAAAAGAGTGCAAGAACAATGCGACACCCTGTTCAGCGACGCCAGGCTCCAGGCCAGCTCCAACGGACACGCGAGATCGCGGCATAAAACCGCTGACACCGGAAGCGCAGCCAAGGATCGGACGGGAGAACGGATGTGAACGGAAGGGAAGAAGGGGCACGGTCGGGGGGGGGGGGGGGGGTATTCTGCGTGCCTTTTTCCTCTCTATCCCTTTTCTTCCGGGACTCGCCGTTACGAGCGGAGATCGGCCGGTAATTAAAAGGCAGCGACATTCCCCTCCACGGACGATCGATGCGCCCCAGTAACCGGGGCCAGCTGGTTACAAAAGAAAGAAAGAGAGAAAGAAAGGAAGGAAGAAAGAAAAAATTAAAGAAGCAATGATGGAAAGAAAGGAAGAAAGAAGGAAGGAAGGAAGGAAAGAAAGAAATAAATAGATAAAGAAAGAAATAAATAGATAAAGAAAGAAATGAAGAAAGAAAGAAAGAAAGAAAAGAAAGAAAAGAAAGAAAAGAAAGAAAGAAAGAAAGAAAGAAAGAAAGAAAGAAAGAAAGAAAGAAAGAAAGAAAGAAAGAAAGAAAGAAAGAAAGAAAGAAAGAGAAAGAAAGGAAACGGCGACTTTTCAACTCCGATTCCCTCTACCCGCCTACTCCTCCTACCACAGGCCACAGAAGACATTTTGTTTTATCACACGCGCTAAACGCTAGCCGAAACACGAAGACTGGAGAGAACGGGCGGGCAGGAAGAAATCGAGCAAAAAGAAAAAAAAAAACATGGAAAATATTCAGCGAGAGCGAGCGAGCTAAAGGTCCGAGCATACAGTATATTTGCATGCATGCATGCCGGGATCGATATTCCGGGTTATTCCGTTTTCCCGGGGGGTTCTTTTCCACCGAACCAAGAGAACAAAGCAAGGATGAGAACTAGGGGTGTGTCTGTGGGGATAGGGGGGAGGGGGGGAGGCGGAGCTGAGAACAAATCGATGTGCCACAAACACACACGCACGCTCACTGTATAGAGATCTGCCTGAGTGGAGCATTACTCGGACGGAGAGAAAAAGCGGAAATCGGCGAGCCAGCAGTGTTTTTGCTCGCGCGTATAATGTAACGGGAGGAAGGGAGATCGGGGAGAATGTAAATCAGTGCCCACGAACCCCGCAGCTGATGGAGTTTCGAGCGCAGAAAAGGGGTAGGAGGTGCAGAGGGCGAAAAAAAAAGCGAATTACACTGCGAGGAGCTTTTTAGCCCCGAGCCACGCGCGCTCTACAAATAAGCGGCGCGAGAGCACAATGCAATCGCCCTTTCTTTCGCTTTGTTTGTTCGTTTTCCCAACGTGCCTACCAAAATCACTCGATCCGGATCGCTTTGCCAGCTCTACCCGGTCCGACGAAGAAAAAAAAAACCGACACGCCGAACCGCTTAAGCGAAGATCAGGAAGAAGAGACGCATGCTCGGGAAGATTAGCGCGCCTAAACGCAGAAAGATACGCTGAGCAAACATAAAATAAACAAGGAGACAAAAAAAAATCCCACGCGACTGTTTGTTTCCAAATGCAAAGACTCGTTCCCAATGCGTTCCGTCGGTGCTTTTTTGAACCTTGATTCCGTGAATGTATTCAATGCCGACGCACAACTAAACACTGCCGTTTCAGCTCCATCACGGGACTCGAAAATGCTTTTCGCGCAGTGAACATGTATGCCCTGTGTTGTTCTTCGACTTTTTTTTAAATTGTCGTTACTGCACCGAATTCGGGTCCGCACCGCAAACGCAGAGTAGAATTCAAACTAACATACTCCTTTTATTTTAGTTATGATACTTCACTAAACTGTGTAATATAAACACATTTTCATATTTATCCTCATCATCATCAGCCTGACTGTGCCCACTGCAGGGCAAAGGCCTCTCCCATGCCTCTACAATTAGCCCTGTCCTTCGCCAGTTGCGGCCACCGTATCCCCGCAAACTTCTTAGTCTCATTCGCCCACCTAACTTTCTGCCGCCCCCTGCTACGTTTGCTTTCTCTCGGCATCCACTCCGTTACCCTTAAGGACCAGCGCTTATCTTGCCTTCGCATTATACGCCCTGCCGAAGCCCATTTCTTCCCCTTGATTTCGACTAGGATGTCGTTAACCCGCGTTTGTTCCCTCACCCACTCCGCCCTCTTCCGGTCTCTTAACGTGACACCTATCATTTTCCTTTCCATGGCCCGCTGAGTTGTCCTAGACTTAAGCTGAACCCCCTTTGTTAGCCTCCACGTTTCTGCCCCATAGGTGAGTACATTTTAATATTCATCCTTACAAACAGCTCCGTCGCTTCAAGACGACCACCAACACCCCTGTTCCAGCATATCGCAACGAAGCACAGCTGATAGCGGGGCTATAGTTGTTTGGACGCAGCACGGGGCATCCCACTGATTACGCCAATGGCAGCCATTTTTAGGGCAATGCGCGTCCCAGTGAATCAGAGTTCGAGCGAGGGGTCAAGGACGCCCCGGAGTCGATCCGTACACAAAGCAGAGGGGGCGGCGCCAGTGCTTTCGCGCGGAGCTCCGTCCTACGACGACTCGGCCCGCAGCATTTGGGAAATTACCCCCCGAAGAAACCACGGTCCCCGAAAATTCCCTCCCCTCTTGGCGGCCACCGCGGTTTTTCCCGGTGGCCCCGACATCGCTGCACGACGGACTCAGCGCTATGAACTGTGCGCCCAAAACGAAACCCCTGGAACTGTATGTGGAACATCGTTACGTCGATCACGCTAAATTCGAACTTGCACATCTGGACACACACACCATCGGCATCAAGTGCACGAAAAAAAAAAACTGGCCGAGGTTCAACCCGACTGAACCTAATAGACTAGCGAAAGCAAAAAGCCTGCGGTATATACAGCGAAGAATGGTGGGACGTTTTTGCTACGTCATCGCATAACGTCACATCAGGCTATGCAGATTCTCAGCTCTAAAGGTCTAGGTCAAAGGTCAAAAGGCCACTACTACCATATCATACAGGCATATCACGGCTATGCGCAGCAAGACAGTCATACATTGCTAATCTTGAGGGGGTGTGCGCTTGGTTTGACCTTGATCGGGCTTCAAGGTCAAACGCGCAAAGCTAGGCGAAACTTTGTATAACGAGTAGTAGAGCTTTCGCTTCAAAAGCCTCCCTTTAATTCGAACAGATTCTGGGCCTCTCCCTGCTCGAGTTATCTTAGATTCGACTGCATAATTTCTGTCTTTCCATTCCATTCCACTGCAATCACCAACCGTGCCGATCCCGGTTGATCCCAATCACAAAGAAGAGCGTAACGGTGCAAGGCGAGATGGAAAAGAACTGGAACAGAGTCCTTTCACTATTCCCAACCGGTAAACTAGAGCTCATTACTCTACTACGAGGCCTAGCGCAATATCGGCGAACACCACACGGAAACAAGAAGGCCGAAGCGCTTTAAAGACTCGGGCAATCCGCCTTTTTGCATACGCCGCTATGCGCATGCGCGCGCATCTCCTCCTCCAGCTACGCTGGTTGAAAATAAACCGCCTGCTCCTACCGCGCATGCGCAGTTCATGTTAGCTGCAGGCGCGCGCGGCAGATGGCGGCACCTGTCAAGCACACTGTTTCCACTTCACAGACGGCGTTGCCCCCTGGTGGGACCGGATCGCGCCCACGTCTCCCACGTTCGTTTCTTTTCACCCAGTAGCGGACGAATTTGCATCACCCCTAGATGGCGCCACATCTTGTGAAAAAAAAAAAAAACGGTGGATTGCAGTGGCCAACTGATGGCTCGGCCAAACAATCTATAGGGACGCTCAAAACGACATCACGCCGAAACGAATAAACCTCGGCGAGCAAGCGCCATCAACGAATGAATCTGTGCGTGCGTGTAATTGGTTCTCTGTAGGGTGTTTTTCTTTCTCTTCTTATTCTTGACAGGCACTTTGAAGGGCTATGCAAGTCACGTCCGACACGTGTGTGTATGTGAACGAGTGAAGCACTGCGCTAGAACCGGTGCGGGTTCCAAAGTACGGTAGCTACTTGCCTGCCTGCCCCCCCCCCCCCCCCCCTTTCTGCTTTTCTTTTCCTCCTAAAACCCGGACCTCGTACTTCCTCAACGAGCGATCTCTCATCCATATTCTAAAAGCGCAACTGCAAGAGGAGGATGAAAAAAAAAAGAGGAGGAGATACGGCGAGAAGTTTTACGTGGAAGCTCGATGTAGCGGCAGAGAAGAGCGATATGACAGCTAGCCTTTCCCTCTCACGTAACTGACCCTCTATTAGGCGAGACTCCAAGAACAGCCGTGTACTACACCGGAATGATCATGTGCCAGTACAACTGAGTCGGCGCGTTTCGTCGCATTCCCCAAGTGGCACAGGATAGTTTTTTTTTCTTTTTTGAAGAAATGAATTCCGGGCTTGCACGTGATTTCTTTAGGAACACACTTTTGCGCCCGAACTTCGGCCAAGCAAACATATCACGTTCCTGTTCTTACTTCGGGAGTACTAATCGTTAACAGCACGCTTAATATGCCGTCGGCGGAAAGGGTCTAACAGCGCTAAGAAGGGTTTCGTTGAGTTGAATTTTATGGCACACAAGCGACTCGGGCTATCATGCGCCAAACGCGAGGTTTTGTTCATTTGACTATACCTTTTCCAACCTATAGTTTGTTCATGATATTCGCTTCTGTCAAAAAACAAAAAATAAAAAAAATACAGGATAAATCAACACGACTATTTTCACCTACGAGCAATGCTGGATGGAATGGCATGTGCTTATTGTAAAACACAGAAAAATGCTTTTTTTTCCCTCAGTGTTTACAATTTCCCGTGCGAAAATAAAACGTGATTTACTGCTATCTCCGCACTGTTCACACAATGGCTTGTCTTTGTCGGCAGTACTAAGTTATTTGCAAGGTCTGGGTGCCCTACGCGAAGACAGCAGAGAACCACTTCTTTGAAACGTTCCTGGAGTGCGCTAGACTTCCAGCGCTAAGAAGGGACAAAAAGAACGATGCACACTAGGAAACGAGAAAGGCATTTGCGCTGTTTCGTTCCCGATTAGTCTCGTCTTAGCGCTACTACATTTTTTCCGTCAACACGTACCAACCAGCCCTTATCAGCCCTCTCCTATAACATAGCGTTCCGTTTCACATTACTTCCACCTGCACATAGTCTACACAAAAGGTGAACGGAGTATGTAAAAAAAATCTCTCAAACACGCTGTATTCGCTGAGTGGCACCAAATGTTGCGAAGCAATCTCCCCTTCGACGCCAAGCGTCCCCCCCCCCCCCCCCCCATTCTTCCCCTTCCGTAATCCCAGCGACGAGATACGTGCCTGGCTTCGCGGCGCTCGAAACAAATATACACAGTGTAACGCAGAACCGGCGCGAAAATGACCGGATGGCGTGCTTCCCTCAACCACGGCGCCAACCAACCAACGCGCGCCGCTACAAAAGAATGGACGCGTCAGAAACGACCCGAACCCAACAAACAAACAAAAAAACAACAAACTAGTCCGGAGGCACTGCGCGAGATGAAGTTCGTTAACGCAGCACAGGAAGGGACGAATGTTTCTCCCCCATCTCCCCAAAAGGGGAAACTAAGGACGGGCGCGCGCTGGCCGATCGAAACAGTAGGGAAAAACAGAAGGGTTAAGAGGAAACAAAAGACGACGGAGAGACAGAGGGCGGGAGAAAGAAAGAAATCACGACCGTTAGTACAGGAAGGCCGCTCGAAACTTTCTTCGTTGCAGTAAAGTGTACCACTGGCCTTAGGGGGGTGGCGAGGGGGAAAGAAAAGGTGCAGCTGCCGATCGACCGCGGAGAGCATGGGAAAGGGAAGCCAAGTTGGCTTTTCCCGAAATAACACCCTTCGTACAGCGGCTCCCAGCGGCTCCCACGGAGGAAACACGCTTGCCCTCGCAAACTCGCCTTTACTTTGTCCTAAAAGCGACCCAGGGCGACGGCTGCGTAGATCCCCGCGGGACCTGTGCGTCTGCGGGGAGTGAGAGTTCTCGCTCCGTGGCCGGGGGGTTTCAGTTGCGAGCAGACTTTTTTGGGGGGCCAAGGCCGTCGTTTGTTTGGAAGAGTTTGGATAACGCCGAAACAAAAACAGAAAGCCCTGGAAGCGTTCTCGCTTCACGGAGGGCCGGCCGGTATATCCGAACGACGCCAGATGGAAGTGACGGGCGTCTCAGCTATATATATTGAAACGCTGCGCGAAGATCGGACGAGAGTGGAGCGCAGTAAAACAAACACGGTATGCCGAGAGGGAAACGGATACGGGGCGAAGTAATATGAGGATTCCAGTTTGATCCGATTCCGTTCTTTTTTTTTTATTTCGGTGTCAGCGCCTGTCTCAAGTCACGCCACGCCCTCTCTCTCTCATCGCTGGAATGGAGCCAATGACGAAAAGGGAACCCGGGACGCAGAGTCCCAAGAGCGAATCACAAAGGCAGGAAAAAAAAAAGATAATGGCATGAAGCGCAAATGGAATCGTTACATTTTTCCGACTTTGGCAACACCGACAATAGAGAGTTTTAGCATGGCGAAAAATATATGCTTAAACGGATACCGGACGCTTCCTGCGTTAGCAGCCGGCGTCCGGTATATGTCTATGCTAATACGTCTCTCCGCTATGCTAAAACCCTCCAACCACGAGTCGCGTTCGTGACGTCGTTTCAGTGCATCGCCGGTAAGCGCGCTGTGGGGACATGACGAAAGTAGCAGCATTTGTAGTCTGGATATATCTATACAGCTCGGCACGAAGCACAATTGCCCCAAAAATGCAAATCTTCAAGGCATATTCCTACCCCCCCTGCCACCCCGCCTATTTTGTTATGACAGCGGAAGAAGCCTCAAAGCCGCAGCGCCCCCAAGCGGTCGCTCCTTAAACCACCAAGCGAAGAGAGGTAAAAGGATAGGAGAGGGGGAACCCAATGGGCACTGAACGTCCCCACGACGTCCAGGGGAGGTTCAATGGCCATTGGGAAGTTTTTACCATCCCGTACTAATGAGCCCGTCAAAGTCATTCAGGTTCAATCAGCGGCTTGCTAACTGCGTAACTCGACAGCGGCAAGACTGAACTTGACGAGCACGCCAATTACGTTTTTCCAGGTGCCTTCTTTCCACTCCCCACGAAGGTGCGAAGGGAGGACGCCGGGAAAACGCTCGGTTTCGAAACCCGTCAACGGAAAACCCCGAGGGGCAGCACTAATGCGATGCACCGCGCGTTAAAAGCCGGAGAGCGGCGAACTGAGGGGAGAGACGGACCTGGGCGAGTCCTTGGAGAGCCCCTGCGAGGAGAGCACGAGGTCGGTGAAGGAGGGGAAGGCCTCCTGGCCCTCCAGGCTTCCCTGGGCTGACTCCGTCTCGGGTCGCTCCAGCATGAAGGTGGTCTTCTTCAGGGGAACCTGCACATGCACACAGGGGAGAGAGAGGGAAAACGAGGTCAGCACGCGGGAAACACGGAAGAGCGAGCCTCCCTAGCAGATAACTCAAGACATTATAGGGAGTTTTTGGATACGGGAACACTATAGATTAGGGGAATAGGCAACAAGCGCGGAGAGAGAGGGCATGCGCAGAACAATATAAAGCCCCTATGGTTATTGTCCTGCGCATGCGTATACCGGCGCCCGCCATTCCAATATCACCCTGACCGATAGGGTCCACGCGTTCTAAGACCCTATAGACCCTATGCGAAATTGCTGCCATCTATCGGAGAAAAGAAGAACCAGTGGAAATCCGCCATGTTGGAGGATGACAGAAGCTCGGTCCGCCTCTGCTGTGTGGATTTAGGAGTGCCCTGCGTTAGCTTCCTTACTGCTGTGCTGGCTCTAAAATCTTATTTACTGACACTTGAGCCTGTAAACATGACTGAATGGTCAGTCGACGTGTTTCTGCTGCCCAAGTTTCTAAGTGACTTCGCAGACACTTACTACGCGTCCAAACCACTTTCTGACCGCTACCGAGTACGGAGCTACAAGTTTTGCACGGAGTCCTACGTCAGTTTGCCGACGCTGAACACCAAGAAATGTACGAAGCAAGTGTAATTTTCGTTTACGGCTAAAAATGTGCGCATTTCGGTCTTGTTTGAGTCAGTTTTTATTTTGTTCCATACTTTTTGCGGACGGGCGTGCTGCTTGAATTGCTGTTGTTGTGGTTGCGTTTTCTGTGTGTTGTGTCGGCGCCGAAAGCAAACGATAGTAAACTTCACGCTCATGTTGGTAGTGTGCGACGCTTTTCATTTTCCTTGAAAAGTTCATACAGCATTTGTTTGTTTGCCCTAATGCTCTAGAGCCCCTAGTTTGCCCTAGTGCCCTAGACCGAGAGAGAAAACATTTTATTATTATTACCGGGCATATAGACCCCTGGGTCGTCGCACGACCCCACTACATAAGTGCTTACCATTCTTGGACTATCGCCGTTAAAAAACACGCAGCCCGTGAATGCAGCAGTGCCTATGGTTTTACCACGACGAGCAAGCAGTTGTGCACTGATATTTTTGGAGGATTCTACACGCTTTATGCATTCCCGCTACTTTGCAACTATGGTACCGCTTTAGCGGCTGCCCTCCTTTCTTTTTTTTTTCTTTACACAACACACGGTTTCGTGGAAACCGGCCGGTTCAGTGAAATCGCTACACGCATATATAAGCCGTCGCTCCACAAAATAGGCACCTTTACCTGGTCTAACAGAAACGATTGACTGACTTGCAGAGCGCAAACGTTCTGTGCCACGGGCACTTGACCCTTGCTAGTGTTTTCGGCGAAACAAATATTCGCACTAAAAACTAACGCGTGTAACCGCTGCAGCGGATAACGCTAGGGGCGACGGTTCTCACAAAGTGCGACCCGTACCACTGAACAGCTGATCACGATTACTCTCTTGCGAGGCCGATAATCGCAGCACTTCACGGGAAATCGCAGCAGAAAAACAGCTTTTGTGTAATATTTTCTTCGTGCCTACAAAGCTTATTTCTGATTTCATTTGCTACATGGCGATAACGAAATGTGTTGCGCGATGTCTCGACATGTAGGGACGGTTCTGCAACATTTGTGCCGCGGATGTCGGGGATCGCAGTCCAAAAATAGAAATGCGCTCAAATCAAGCGTTCTTGCCTTTTTTTTCCCTGGGCTTCTTTGTGACCCTTCTGCGTACAGCAAGGCAATGAGCAATATGTGAGCATACTGAGGGCGGTGAAACTCGAGCGCGCGCGACGAGCGTGTACCAGTACGTGCTGTGAATCCGGCGGCTATCCTCCAACATGGCGGATCGCGCGCGGCGACCGCTAGATGGCAGTGCATTTCGAATAAGGTCTATTAACAGGCTTCTCAAAAGAGTTCCCCAAAAGTTTTTCTTCGCGTGTCTGTTTTTTCCGTGTAAAGGCACGTAACAAATTAAAGAAAGGAAGAGTAGGACATAACTTTTAAAAGTTCCCATTACATTGTAACATGTTTACTATTCTTTTAGATATATAGTAAACACAGATCCCAGCACATTATTCGCCTGCGTCCAATGAATAACTTATAACTGAAGTACTTCTGTACGCTCTTTTACTTTCCGTTTAGGCAGCTGAACAGTGGTTACGACGTCATAGGTATGGCTATGGCGTAACAAGCAGGGGGTGGAGACACAGAAGTTTGGTGCCTCCACACCCTGAATCGTAAGTGACATTTTCAGCGATTCCGATAATCATGTAGGCTGCAGACAACGAAGAGTAAAAAGTAAATAAACAAATCAAATAAAAAACAAAAGCAGGTCAGTGGAGCATCGCGAAGAACAGAAACTAACACAACTCTGAAGACACCAAACAATCTCACGAAGTTCCCAACAAACACCGCTAAAAGGCACAACCTGCTAGGCAAAGTCCACAACTAAACCAAGCAAAAAAGCCATCCAAGACAGCCAGTACCGGTATAGAAAGACACTGTATACAATACACAGCTAGGAGCATCGCACCGCATGAGAGAGCTCACAGAAAAGGTCGCCCCTTCGTCGACGGAGGGATCAATCAATTTCGATTCTCGCCAAGTGCAGCGTTCGCTTGTTCACGTACACGCTTGTGAAGTCGTATATATATGTTTTAAAGACACATTTCTGCGCTCATTTCTTTTTTTACTTCCTTCCTTCCATGTGACACTTTTTCCCCAACCCCGTCTCTCTCTTACTTTCACTTTTACAAGGCCCGCATCTCACACCGCCGTACAGCACTCAGCCCAAGGGAGCGAAGACCAAAGGCTATACGTCGAGTGACTCATGGCGCCTGAAATCGATCGCTCGAGATCCCACCTACCGACTCTCCACGGTCGGTCACGCCGCCCCTTATAAAAATGTTCTATAGGCAGTCTATAGACTTCTTAGACTCTATTGCCTTCCTACTGATATTTATTTTTTCTATTCGTAGTCTATAGACTGTCTGCATGCAAAAGTCTACTAAAAGTGCACGGCCATAAATCTATACATTGTCTATAGGATGTGTACTACCTATAGACTGTTCTCTAGGATCTGTCCATAGCGAGTCCATAGACTTTACAGACAGACGTCTACAGACAGTCTATAGACTTCTTATAGACTATTGCAGTGATGTGATTGGCTGAAGCCATTTTGGAGCAGCTTTTTGGAGCAGCCAAATGGGAATTTTGGAGCAGGGAAACAAGCTTTTGGAGCAGCTCAAGGCTCATTGCAAGTGAAAAAATTGACTTTGCGAGAAGTAAAATAGTAAAATAAGGAGGAAACCTTTGGGAACAAAAAGGTGCTGTTCAATAGAATGTTAGGGGCATTTCGATGCGAGCAAAATGCAAAAACACCCGTGTACTAAGATTTAGGTGCATATTAAAGAACCCCAGGTGGTCCAATTCTGGAGTCCCCCACTACGGCGTGCCTCATAATCAGATCGTGGTTTTGGCAATAATTTAATTAAATTAGAGGCAATTGTGAAACATCATATGTTGGCCCAAATAACTAATTTTAGAACTTCAGTGTCATGTAAATTTTTATGCGACCAAGTATAGATCAGCGCTGTGTTATAGCCGCCAAGCACCTATAGGACAGCAGTTATAAATGGACAACAAGGAATTCACTGGAACTTTTATTTAAAAATGACTAGAATGCAGATCACAAGCTTACAGAAAAACAATGAAATAACACTATCAACGTTTCGAACTGAATAATAATTATGTACACGACAGCACAACTTTTCGGCTTCTTGGCCTATCAAAAAGCAGTGGACCTATTCTGTGCCTTTTTTCTGTGAGCAACATCATTCAGTCTTTAACTGCAAAATACTGCCCAGTTGGCTGCCTTAGGCGACATTTTGTCAAGAGCAGCTGAAAGCCTTGTTTTTCCTTCAGCAAGCATGGCCTGCCCACTTTCCATATCACCAAAATTCTTCATCTTTATGCCATTGTTGATGAGCAGCTCTGCATTCACCAGCATTTTCTTTGCTGTTTCTACTTCCAGCTTGAGGGTTTTGTCAGCATCACTTGGTGTCATCTTCGGCACATTGGCACGCTGCCGTTTGGCAGCCTGCTCTTCTTCAGCTGCCAAACGTTCTCTGTACCTTTTGCTTGCCCCTCGCACTGCTCTGACAACATCAGGCGTAACATCAAAGTGAAAATACGCGTTTGGCGCAGCTTTGGCGCACAATAACAAAAATGTAGCAGGATGTAGCAGGTTTTGCCTTTTGGCGCACATCGGCGCAATTGGCGCAGCTATCACATCACTGCTATTGCCTTCCTACTGATCTATGACTGTATAAAGGCAAAAGTCTACAAAAGTGCACGGCCATAAATCTATAGATTGTCTATAGGATGTGTACTACCTATAGACTGTTCTCTAGGATTTGTCCATAGAGAGTCTATAGACTTTATAGACAGAAGTCTATGGACAGTCTATAGACTTCTTATAGACTATTGCCTTCCTACTGATCTATGACTGTATAAAGGCAAAAGTCTACAAAAGTGCACGGCCATAAATCTATAGATTGTCTATAGGATGTGTACTACCTATAGACTGTTCTCTAGGATTTGTCCATAGAGAGTCTATAGACTTTATAGACAGAAGTCTATGGACAGTCTATAGACTGTCTAGAAAAATTCTTGCAAGGAGGGACACATACGCACAGCGATAAACCACGTCCCAGGGACGAATATACGTACATACATAGTACGAGCTGTCTTCCGCGTTGACAGATACGCCTACGCCGCAGAAGCTGAGAGTATACATAACACGCGGGCATACACTGGGCAGCGGACCATTCAATCTTCCGCGACGCCGCCCACGATTCATCAATATCCTTCCCATTCCGACGACAAGGAACCCGTCACGAAGTTTTTCCGGCTCGGCCAGACAGCGCTTGTCTTCGAAACGCTTCCAGCCCCTCGGCGTAACGAAAGGCAAATAGGAAAGGCTCTCGCTCCAAGAACCACGCCTACAGGACCGCGTGCTCGAAAACACTCCCCATGGCGCGATCGGGACAGCAGTATGGAGCTCTTGAAAACAAAGACTTGGCACTTAGGTTTCGCAACAAAACGCGTACGAAAACCACAAAAGTTTGCAAAAACTATAGGGTACACACAATGTTAGCAAAACAAGTTTGCAAGACAGAGTTAACACAATGTTTGCAAAACAGGTATCAGCAGGATCTCCAAAAGGGCCTACAGCTAATTTAATATTCTCTGCTACCGATGGAGATGATGCGGCTTTGCACAGAGCAGTCAGGGCAACAAGGTGGTGGACGGTGAAGCAGAGTTGCTTTTCAAGATCTAGTTCCTAGTCACTTATGCCACAGTTATTACTGGAGTTGTTCTACAGCGGGTGAATTCCCTAAATTACGCAGTTTTCTGGTAAAGCCAACGGGACTGTGGCAGGGTTACTTGTGACAATCTCGTAGGCCCTCTCCGGCTACTACGTAGTTAAAGTGAATACGTTATGCTGAACAACCGTACAATGGTCACCCCGCCGGCGTGAAAGGCGAGCCAAAGCAGCCGTTACACAACAGTGCCCAGGAAGATAACTTTACCAGCCTACCATGGGCAACCTCTCCCCTATCCCGATAGCTGACCTCGGTGCCAATATGGCAACGCCTCCCGTTAGCCAACCGTGCGGAACGCAGTGATTTGGCAACAACGATCTTTTCGGGCAGCGTGATTGAAACCGGTACCACGACAGCTGCTAAAAGGAACATTTCTGCAAATCTTCTAGATCAGCACGTTCAGGAGAATCGCATTTTTAAAACCCATTTCAAAGCTTGCTGATAACAGCGAGTCGTCAATTTTGTCTCTTTTTTTTTTTGCCCAAGCATTCCTGGCAGTAGCGTGATGGAGTCGCATTGAGGGTATAAGCACAATCTCCCTTCAGCCCTTCATCCCCCCCCCCCCCCCCCCCCCCCCCGCCCCGTGGCATTCGATATCTAGCAGGACTAGCACATTCTAGACAGCCCAATTTTAATTCTGTTCTAGTTCGTCCTCAATCTCCGGCTCAGTCCCAGTCGCCACACGCGCCCCAGCTACCCGCGGGGACGCGCACTCCACACAAAGCACGTGATAAGAATGGAAAAGGCTAAACGAAAGAAACAAAAGGGGTCGTTGCATTGCACCGACCTCGCCAGACTTTTGCCGCCGACAGCGCAACAATGCCGCCACATTAGGGTGCCCACACGCTGTCCAGAGAGGAGTCATTAGGGAGGCCCCCGGACTCCTCCAACTCAGCGACTGCGCAACGAGCTTCCTGTATACGAGCAACGGTCGTGCTCGCTAAGGCCGTACTCGGACGCCGTAATGAGCTCGAGCCCTGCGTGCTCTATTGCATTCTCACGTAATGGAACTCGCCAGTTGAGGGGGGTACATACCGGCCAAGGCGGTAAAAGGGTGCTGTTACACGAAACAATGCCGAAAAAGGCGGGAATCCGCGGTTTAGCGGAAAGTGTGCAACATACACACGCGGAGTGTCACAGATGCATTAGGCGAGCGAAACAGAGAGAGAGAGAGAGAGAGAGAGAGAGAGAGAGAGAGAGAAGCGTTTAGAACGGCAAAGAACCGCGCGGACTGTATCGTAAACGACTTCGCGGATGGCAATGCGGCTGAACCGAGGGACAATCTGACTTCAGGTCGACCAAGCGCAACTTTCGAAAGCCATTGTCTTTAAGCGTGAGCGCGTAATCGCTTGGCGAAAATAAAAAAAATTCGTTCGCCGAGAACTCTCGCACTCTTAAACGGTGCCCGCATGGCGTACTTAGCGAGGTATACTTCGTAAGCAAGCAGCCCTCAGATTGCACACCGGAGTAGACGGAAGGTTAACGGTCAGTGGCTTTTCTTGCATATGCTGCGGAGAAAAGTTTCAGGAGCCCGCTTGGAACTCCAAAGGATTAAAAAGGCTGAGGGGGCGTGATAAATACGGAGTGCTCCCGCGCGAGAGATTTGGAAAACATAGTGAGCCACGCAGCGCGTGTACGTGCCCTTAGCGATGCTTTTGGAAGTTTCTACCTGCCTGAAGTCGATTGCGCCACTGAAATTGCGCCCGCAAATTCAGAAATTCTGAAGCCGCACGCTCGGCAAAGAAGGCAGATGTGCCAGCAGCAACGCCACTAAAGGGGCTGCACAAAATTCCAGGCGCTGCGCATAAAAGAAGTTCTGAGAAAACAAAAATGCACCCATTTTTGAAGAGCCGCCCATAAAACAGCCGTGCTAGACGGACGTGGCGACCAAAGCTATCGCCCGTAATGTTGCAACGCCGTACGCAGGGCGTTACGAAAGGCTGTGGGGGTGCGCAACGCAGCCGAGCGCGTCTTGAAACCAAGTTGGAAGCGGAGCTTCTCTTGCGCAACGGATCGCGTAGATAGCGGCGCCGTTACACGCGTGGTTTCGCAATCTTGTTACACATATACGCCATACATACATAACCAGGGCACTAAGGGACGTGGCAGTTGGTGCCGCAACACGACGAGGCATGAATTGTTGTTGTTGTTGTGACTGAGAGAAGGATGAAGAGGAAATTGCACGGGCCTGCTACTGGCTCGAGCCAAGCCACCACCGCTGCCACGTGCAGATAGAGGAGAGTTAAAAGATCAGAGGAAAGAGAAAAAGGAAAGAAAAGACGCGCGTCGCAGCAACAACTGCGTCCGCCGGAGCGGACGCTGCTCAAAAAGAAGCGGCCGAAGCCGCGCTCGCCGAAGCGAGAACAGATACTCCTCGCGGCCGAAGCCGCCTCTCTCCTCTATCGAGGCATGAATTACCGGAGACGGGTAGCATATAGCCGGCCGCGCAAGCCCGAAGCAGCGGAGAGGGAGGGCTAGCATTCGAGGAGGAGGGGGGAGACGCATTCCGGACGGGCCTTGCAGAGCACGACCGCGATATGAAGACACGGGACGCCCCGGAGATTAAACAGCGGCACGTCTTTCTTCAAAGGCCTAACGAGAACCGGGACGCCGCGAGAATATACCGCTGGTTTTCAGGACCGCGCGCGAGGGCGCAAAGTGATTCTCAGAATTGTTTGGCCAGACGAGGATACTTTGTTGCGTTTTTGGCCCAGTAAAAAAGGGCTGGACAGCGGAGGGACTGGAACGGAGGAGGAGAACTGAACAGCGGAGGGCCTAGGATGCGGAAAGACTGGACAGCGGAGGGACCAGGACGGAGAAAAACCGGACAGCGGAGGGACTGGAACGGAGAAGAAGTACTGAACAGCGCAGGGCGTAGAACGCAGGATTGTACAGCGGATGGACTATAGAACGCAGGAATACTGGACAGAGGAGAGACTAGAACGCAGGAGTATTGGACAGCGAGGGGCTAAATGCAGGTGTGCAGGACAGCGGTAGAACGCAGAAGGGCTGAACAGCGGAGGGACTATAGAACGCAGAGCTGGACAGCGGAGTGACTGGACTGCAGAGAGACAAATTCCCCTCAACAGAGGCCCTCCAGCCAATGACGTCAACGTATTGCCATGACGTCGCTGCTAACCCGTTAACCAGCTGTTATACCCTAGCACCTGCTAGCCCGCTATGCCACTGCAATCGCTTCCTTACACTGGCTGCTAACGCTCGTCGACAGCGCGTGCTAGATCGACACCGCTTCTGTCGAGCAATAGGCGGACAGCGAACTTTGCCAAAGAAATGCGTGCGCTATGCTACCCGTATGAAGAGGAGGATACGAGCAAGACTACTTATGAGAGAGAATGAAAATAAAATTATGTACTGCAATCCGCAGTAAGAAAAGTGCATTGAGTAACTAAACAATAAAGACCCCCGCCAGGACGAATTTTTCTTTAGCTATGAAGTTTCTGCGGAAGCTGCCCAGCATTCCTTTGCAGCCGTACGGCTGCGCTTGAGTGGATGCAAATAACTGTCCCCTTATAACTGTCCCCTTAACATACTGCCCCTAGCGGGATTCCCTTGAACATTGGTCCAAACATGGAAGGCTCCGTAGGTAGTGCGGGAATCCTAACACCCGCACAGAATCATCGATGTGCGCGTTCTTCGCACGGGCAAGCAATATCCCTCCGCTTATTCCGTATAGCCCGGAGTGTTGGTTGCGGGTGGACGCTCAACAAAATAAACAGGCCCCACCAGCAGCACGGCTAATCGGCCCAATAACTGAAATATATCCGCAAAGGCCTGTCCCCTATAGATCCCAACTGAAACCATACATTACAATATTGGTCCAATATCGGAAACATATCGGCAAAGACCGTTCCTCTCTCTATATATGACCAGAGTGAAACCATCCATTCCCCATATTGGGCCGATTACTTCTGCTGCTTGGCACAGAGTGTACGGAAACATCAAAGCGCACCAGGAAAAGAAACAACGCGAATGCAACGCGGCGGAAAACTCGGTGTATGATATATACGGACCAAGCCGAGCGACACCGCCGAGGCCTCCGTCCTCCAATCATTCCGCCTCCGCGCATCAAGGGGCGCGGCGCCCATCGTCCCCTTTTGTGGACATTGGATGGCGGCCACGAAGAAAGGATCCCGTTCCGCCTCGAGTGGCACACGCGGGGCATTTTGTTCGGCCGCTTTGTCGGGACGCGTCGAAGCGGCAACGAGGGGGGCGTGTTTTATTATACGGCAACCACCACCGCGGCGTCCGAAAGCAACGTCGGTCTCTCTCATATAACGCCGGACGAACACGCGAAGACTGTTGTCCCCCCACCGTTTCCTTATCAATCGTGGCGCAGAAGGTGCGGGTACGGCCGCGCACGAAGACCCCCGATGAAACCCGAAAATGCATGCACAGTTCTGAGATATGTTGATGCGTACGTAGAGCTGCACTCGACCGACCAATTTCGTCGCAATGGTGCGGAACCACGAGCCATACGGGAGACTATACCAAAAATTTGAGGACGCTTAAGCTTCGCCTATAAAAAGTGGAACGCGAGAGTGTGTTGCAGGTGGTGGTGGTGTAAATGAACGCATTTTCTCTTAAGTTATCTCAATTAACTGATAAATTACACACAAATTTTTTAATTACCATCATCAAGCATTGGCTTTTCATTCTGAGAATTTCGACACCTCTGAACCACCCTTTGTCCAGTTTTTTAATGTTTTCATTTCTTTAATTAATCAATTACAATGATTTCATTAACTCATCATCGCCTATCACGCACACACCAATCAATCACGGCGGAAATTCTTCAAGCGTCGACCATTCGTTATAAAAATGACGTTTCGGCACCACTACGGGGGCCTTCATTTTTATAACGAATGGTCGGCGCTTGAACAATTTCTGCCACGAACATACCCGACCAGACGGGTTTCCGTCAAACGCTTGGTTTCGCCAATCAACCATTAATCACTAGAACTACAAATTACCATGATACGATTTTTTCACGCAGCCCCCAATTATTTCCGACCCGCAATGCCGACGACTTTTCCACCTAACGAGCTGTATACGCTGTTAGGCCGCCGTTGGGCTTTTATTCAGGACCCGAGGTTTTGACTACCAGACACCATTAAAACTCCGGGAAAAGTACCCATCGCCGTTAAGACTTTAAAGCTTTATCGCCTATATAGCCTCAGTTGGCGTCGAACACAAGACTATAGCGGCGCACTGATGTCCACGCATGATAAACGATAGAACTCGCTCTTGGAGGCGCCATGCAAAGCGCGTGGACAGATGACTCCCGTTAAGAGGGGAAATCGCGTTTGCGACACAACTCGCGCATCAAGGAAGAAGATATATGCGCCATTCTCTGTCATCCAATGGCGCGAACTTGACGCAAGGAATGGCGGCACAAGGCGAAGGAAAAGCACTTCATAAATCCTATACAGTAATTTTTCTTGATTTTTTTTTTCCTCTATAGTTTGAAAGTCTCTCCTGCTGAGGAAACAGACGTTGCTTGGTGAGCGTGCGCGACAAAACGTGCTTCGCGTCTTTGCCATACACACACGCGACCAAGGACGACCCGCTTTCAATGGACGCCGTGGAAGATGTGCCTGAATCCCGCGAAGGACCACAAAAGCGCCCGACTGTCTTTGGGTACCTTCTGCGACGGTTCCACTGAGGTGCAGCTTTCTGCGGTTACACAGTTAGTATAGACAGATTGAAATCATAGTGATGAACCTGGACTACTATGCACACTGCTTTCTCGCCTCCAAGACAACACACTTCCCTAATAAAAAGGATCCATATATCTAAATACTTCTTATAGACTCTACTGCCTTCCTAAAAAATATTTGCTTTATTCATAGTCTATAGCCTGTCTATGACAAAAAGTACCAAAAGGGTATGGTGTCGGAGACGGAGGGGCCCTTGAGTTGTCTGACTCGTTCAGCCCTGCAGGTCCCGGCTCTGAAGGACGGTGTCGAACTCCGTTATGGAGGAAACTGTACAGTAGGTTTTTTTGTACATATTTACAGTCGAGATGGGAGTGACTCGGTCACAAACCGACATCCCGTTAAATACGCTTCGTATTCCCCGGATCCCTGACTGGGAAATGAACTTCGAAGAACGACGTCCAATCAGGTTGGTCAGTTGTGGACACTGGTGGTACCACCCACGGCAGGGGGCGGTGCTGATTCTCTCCCGCTCTCTCGCAGCTCGGGGGATGGGAAGGGGTAGAGACAGAGTCATCAAGCACTGATGTGTCAATTTGAGCACTGCGGCAAGTCTTCTGTTCGTCACCTCCATGGTAAAAGGAATCTCCCGCCGTCTCCAAGCAGGTGAATGAACGTTCTCGTACTACTCCGCCGGATGTCCGTGACACGAGACCTCTGTCGAGGACACAGCCGTCTTTCAGTTAACAGCAACAGCTTGACCTTTCGCAGTATCTCTCCATCCGGCGACCCGAGGGCATACTCGGCCACTTGACGCCGCTGCTTCCGTCGTCGCCAGTCCTCGTCACGTCTTTGCTTCACGATGACTCATGTCTGCTAGGAATTCCTCCCAGGCCCGTGTTCTCCGATCTTAACATTGGCAATAAAACTATAGATTGCCTGTAGACTGCCTACAGGATTTGTCTCTAAAAAGTCTATAGACCTTATAGACAAAAGCATGTGGACAGTCTACAGACTCTCTACAAAAGTTTATGTGAGGGTTGATTTGAAAGTCACATCACATTCCTCAAGAGTCCCCTCGCTCCGTCAAAACAGTCCTATTTTTTTCACAATACCGGGTGGAACTAATCTGAAACATTGATAACAGAAAACCGAAACACAGTCCCTTGCCAGGAACGACGCTTCACGTGACGCAGCGATGACGTCACAAATATTATTAGAAATGCACTCGTAAAAGCGCGTTTAATGGCTGAAGCAGAGAGACTAAAAACGATGGGTACTTTCATAAGCCTCAATAGAGAGTTCTACTGAAACGGGGAGAGGGACATTAACGTGCGCTGCATGTTCGTGACATCGAAAACGCAGTGTTTCCCGTCGAAATCACAATGAAACTAGGCCGCGGAATCGGCACACTTTAAAATCGATTTGCGCCCGAATGAAATCCCGCGTGGCTGGCAAACGTGATGGAAGTAATCAGGACCGAGATCCAAAACCTACAGAAATAGTTTCATTAGGATAAGTATAACCTCGAAAACACCCCCCGGAGGTGCCCGTTTTAAGGAAGAAAGATGAGTAAATTTCAAGTAAAAAAAAAAAAAAGCCACATTAGATGACATTTTTTTCCGGCAAAAATATAAAATCTGTGTCAACGAAATCAGTCGCTTCATAGCCTAATCGTGACGGGGGAAAAAAATGTGGTCGATTCGCGTATCCCGGAGTCTACGCGACCCCGCCATTCGTTTTGAAACGCCGGCAACCGGTCCTCTTCGATAAGGACGTCACCAGCTTCGAATCGACCGGCGGGAACATCTTTAAATCCAATTCTGCCGGCGACGAACGTGTCTTTTGCTGGCGAAGAAACTTCAACATAGCCAGAAAGAGACCGAGAATCATTTTTTTTTTGTTTACGGAGAACAACAATTGGATGGAGTTTAACTATAGCGCAGACGCGGACATGCAGGAAGAGGACAGCAACGACGCTATTGTACCGTCTTCCTATGCACAGCATTGACGTCTTTCAAAATACTGAGTAAGTGGTCACTACAGTTGCCGCTACACGAATAAACAACCAGCTGATCAGGATGATACGCCAAGAGCGAAATTAAACGTGACTCCATCGCCAGTTAGTGTAGCAGCACACAAGCCCGTTGAAATTTTGGGCTGCTTCGCCGGGAGAGCCAAACTTTGCAGTGAGCGATCTTAAAGCGTGCTTCTGGCCTCTCTTAAACGCTGCCACTTAGCTCTCAGGGAATCAGGCGTGTGAAAAGCGGTTCGCGCATTTGAGCGGAGTCTCGCCAATTCCAAACTCGCGCAACTCGAATCTCCGGTTCATCCGAAGCGACGGGAGTTGGTCCCGTAAGCATCGCGTCCATACAGAATAAGATCGTGGCAGAGGACTCCGGATTAATCTCGAGACCATCTTGGATTCCTTAACGCGCGATAACATTGCGCAGCATACTGGCGCTTTAACACTTGGTCTCCATCGAAATGCGGCCGCCGTGGTCGGGATTCGATCCCGCGACCTTGACCTTCCGGAGCGCAACGACCACGAGCCACTACGGCAGGGTATAGCATATCAGAGGGGAAATCCGCTCGACGCGACGAGCGCGCTGAGAACAAAAAAAAAAAAATATCATAGAATCAGAAAGACGTATCACGCTTACCTATACCCAATGAATACGAGAGCCCGCAGTCCGACGCTGACGCGAGCGCACAAGGCGTATGTGTAGCGGCTACCACCGCGGCGAGCGCCGTGCTCGCTAGCAATATCCACCGCGCACAGACATACTTCTCTCACCCCCCCCCCCCCCCTTTTCGGAAACGAGCGCCGGAAACGTTTGAACCGTCAACCTCCTCTCTCGCCCAACTCCTTACCCTCTTCTTGTCTGCGCCTCTAACTGTTTATCTTGTCTCGCTGGTCGACGCTTGAAGCTTTTGTTTCTACTTCCCTCACCAGCAGCGGGGAGGAAGCTAGGCGATCGCCGAGGGTTCGACACGCGGGCCGGTCACGCTTCTATAAGCGTCGCAGCTAGCTCTGAGCTTCGTGCGTGTACGTATATGAGGTATACAAACTATAGCAGTCGGTTGCGCGGAGCGGCGGGCCTTTGGAACATCGCAGCAGTGTGTACGTACGCGTCAGTGCGTGCTCATGTGTTTATCCGAGCTGTAGTGTTGTTCAAAAATCACCCCCCCCCCCCCCCGACCCTAATAAAAGAAAAAAAAAAAGACATACGGACCGCGCGGCACGCCGGACGAAGAGCGGCTAGACAGTCATGACGTACGGTTGGGTTGGCACGACTGTATAGTTAAAGAATAAATAAAGACTGCCCTTGCATTCTGATGCATTTCTGGCAGCTTAAAACGAGTGACGAGATACACCAGGCCTTACCAGACGGCTTGGCGGCGCAGGCACCCAAAACCCGACGACACTCTAGGACCTCCAAAATCACGCTTAGAAGCGGCCGTGTGCAAACGGATACGGGCTCTTGCATAACATGGCAAATATAGCCAAGAAGTTTTTAGGAAGGCAGGTTGACGCCTGCTGACATATCTGACGAAGAGTTTCGGCTGTAGGAGCGGGGGCGAAGGAAAGGATCCGTTTTTTTTTTCTTTTTTTTTAGCATGAGGGCGACTGTAGACGCCTGACAAAAATTACAGCGACGACCGCATACTATAAAGAAGCAGTGGACGTTGATATATTTGTCGATGCTAGAAGCGTGTCCCACCAGGCATCGGGTCCAAGAGCACCGCCGCTGTGCCGAAGGAGGAAGGAAACGTGGGCCGGAGACGGGGAGTAGGGGAAGAGAAGGAAAAAACTGTATTCACATATTTACATTAATTACATAGAGCAGGACTGAGAATGGCTCTCAGTGGAAGGGCAACGTCTTCGTCAACCGTAGTCGACTGGAGCTAGCAGGCTTCTCTCGGCCACACTCACGGCCGAGTTAAATATCGTCCGGTTTCCCCAGATCCCTGGCTGGGGAAAAATGGTCGACGAGCACTGTCCAATCGGATGGACCGAAGGGGACCTCCTTGTTACCGCCCACGGCTGGGCAGGTGCGAGCTTGTCCACTCTGTCGCAGCTGGGTCGAAGAGAGGGGAAGATTGCTGACTCATCCAGCCCCGCGGGGAAAGGAATCTCCTGAAGTCTTTCAGCAGGGGAATGAACTTGCCTCCCCGCCGATTGCCCAGAACGCGAGTCGGGGACACAGAATTCTTCAATTATCCGCCAGCGTGACGGCGCCGCCAGGTCGCCTCCGCATTCACGGTGGTTGCTCGGACAATAGCTCCTGGGCCTCGCCTGCCTTCGTCGCCGCTGCACTCCGTTCAAGGAATTTCGCTGGGGTTTTGGCTGACAATGGCCTTTGACATCCCTGCCACACTAATCCGCTGAGGCTCGGAGGGGCATTCCAAGCTTCTCACTTCCCATGGTCGTCGCGAGGTTGTCGACCTTGGCGATTGTTCACGGTAGCGGCTTGATCGGGCCCACGTGGTCCGAAGTGGACACAGGTGTGACGGGAACACACAAAGAGAACCGTCATTTTTCATTTCTTGACTTGGTCAGTGACCCAATTTTCCTTTGTGAATAAATAACACAAAGGGAGTTAAAGGGGGGGGGGGGGGTAGAAACACAACAGCACGTCCGCCGCCCGAAGAGGTCTCGTAGTGGTTGCAGCCAACGCTGCTGCGCGCAGAGACCTGGAGTTGTGTCCGTTCGGCCTTTGGTCACAGCTGGGCCCAAAGGTTCTTCCTGCTTCGTTGACAGCTGTAACGAGCTCAACCAGCAAGGTACACAGCCCAACCAGCAGAAAGCGCCAAACCGACTTTAAGAACTGCCAAGCTGTTTTCGGTCGACAAAGTCTGTTTAGAAAAAATGAGCTGTCGCGTGAAATTTACGTCCTCCTCCGAAAGTTTCCAAGTTTGACCAAACCAGAATACACAGAGCTTGATTAGTCAAAAGGGAAAAATTTTCTAAAATTTTGGGGGGGTGCCGTAGCACGGTGTATGTCACAGAAAGCCACCGCCCGTGAGAGCACAAAGGGAAGGTGGAGCTGCTGAACACACATACAAACAGACAAAAATGATTCTCGCTAAAGCAAAAGAAAACAAAATACAAATTTGCATAGCGGATTAACGTCTGGGGAGTCAGGAAAGGGCATTACACGGGAGAGCTTCGGCTGAGGCCATCAGCGTTTCCATTACCTCGCACTTTACTGCAACGCATGTAAACTGAGTCCCGCAATGCCAAGCTCCAAAATTTCACTCTCATTTCGCATAGGAGAGTGTATTGAACAAAAGACAAAAACAAGCATTAAACTCAATATGAGATTATGCGTCATATCCGCCCCTTGCGCGGCCGTGGTCCGACAGCTGCTTTAGCAGATAAGACATTACATAATGCTAGGAATTTCAGCTTGCATTTCTGTACAGGAGAGTTAAATGAACAAAAGAGACAAGCATTCAACTCAAGAACGGGTTATTCCTCGAACCCGCCCGCAAACAGCGGTGCGACTCAGGGAATTTACTGGTTCCTATTTTTCAGCCGCCCCCTGCGCGGCCGCGGTCCGATAGCTACTCTAGCAGGTGCAACAGGACACAAGGCTAGGAATTTCAGCTTGGGACCCTTAACTGTTCCTCGTCCAAGTCTCGCGGTTCTGAAGTTTGGCTGACGCTCAGAAAGCAGAATGCGAGAAGGGAACGAACGGGTGCGAATGCCGTGCCAGCGTATCCGTCTCTCTCGGATTGGGTTCGCGCGTTGCGTCCCCTTAGCTTGTGTTCCCTTCAAGCGGCGCGTGCG